>NC_056467.1:12661076-12961076 GCF_008729295.1 Plectropomus leopardus | reverse complement strand
GTCTGTCAGCTTCCGGCTGCACAGGCCCTGCCAGGTCTGCAGGGTCTTAGAGCTCCACACCCACACACCGCTGGTGATGCCGACCACCAGCGACATGAAGATCTTCAGCATGAACACGGCTACAGTGGGCACGGACGTCTGCAGGGAGCAGTCGCTGCTGAGCCCGTTGAACGCCCCACACTTCATCTGCACCCCCCTCAGCTTCCAGTAGTCCATGTTTAGCCTCTCGTAGAAGTAGCAGACTATGACGCAGGTGGCCGGCACCGTGTAGAGGATGGAGTAGATGCCGATTTTCACCATGAGCTTCTCCAGCTTCTCAGTATTGGTGCCCTCCGTCTTCATCACTTTGCGGATGTGGAAGAGCGCCACGAAGCCCGTGAGGATGAAGGAGGTGCCGATGATCAGGTAGCAGGACAGGGGGATGAGGACAAAGCCCGTGAGCGCCCCGGAGTCCATGCTCCCCACATAGCACAGCCCCGTCAGCTCATCTCCAGCCACCTTCCTCATTGTGAGGATGATGATGGTCTTCAGAGCCGGGATGCCCCATGCAGCCATGTGGAAGTAGTTACTGTGGGCCTCGATGGCCTCGTGGCCCCACTTCTTCCCTGCAGCCAGGAACCAGGTGAGCGTGAGGATGACCCACCAGATAGAAGACGCCATGCCAAAGTAGTAGAGGATGAGGAAGACGATGGTGCAGCCGGTCGACTCCAGCCCCTCCTGGATGATGTACAGCTCCCCGTGCTCCCGGTCGCAGGCGATGTTCTCAGCCCCGGCTACAGAGCGGATGATGAAGGCCACAGAGTAGACGTTGTAGCACATGGAGAGGAAGATGATGGGGCGCTCTGGGTACTGGAAGCGGTGTGGCTCCAAGAGGAAGGTGAGGACGGTGAAGGCAGTGGAGACGAAGCAGAGGATGGACCACACTGTCATCCAAATGAAGGCAAAATCCTTGTCCTGCCTAGACCAGAAGACGTCCACAACAGAGGAGCAGCGCGGCGCACACGACTGGCTCTTCTCCACAAACTGGAACTTGTCAGGGTTCTCGCAGGAGCCCATGGTGCCCGGAGTGCGACTGCTGCTGGTGCCCGGCTGCCTGGGGCGAGGGGGCACCGGAAGCATGCCTTCGCCTTTTTTGACCTCTGTCCTGGTTTCGTTCTCCGGCGCCTCCATGCACAAGGCGTTGGGGTCATTTCTGGTGGGCAGCTTGGAGCAGTCGAGCGAATCCGGCCAGGTGTAGCTGAACTTCTTCATGATGGGGGCACACCGCTCCCTGGCCTGCTCACACATGGGTCTGCAGGCAGGGATTGAGGTGGACACTTTGTCCGTGCACATGGGGGCGTAGAGGGAGCAGAGGAAGAAGCGGAGGTGCACATCACAGCCGTAAGCCACCAGAGGGGCAAACTCGTTGAGCTTGATGGCAGCCTCCCTCTGGTCGTCGTGGTCCATGAAGTTGGGCATCCGGGTCAGGTTGTAGCCGATCCCCTCGCACATGGGGATCACGATGGGCTCGCACTTGGCCGGTCTGCCTCGATCCAGGTCGTAGGAGCCAATCTCAAAACTGGAGCCAGAAATCACCAGCAGACACCACAAAAAAATCACCACCTTCAGCGGGCAACCATCCATGCTCATTGTTTTTTATTCAAAAACTGAGCTCTGTCTTTTAAAAATGATCATGAAAAAGTCAAAAACACAGGCTGCAGAGAGATCCCCCGCTATTTCCCCATGGCGATCCAAATGTTGCCTTCACTCCGTTAGAAAAACAGTCAAAAAACCCCCCAAAAACCCAGCCTCGAGCACAAAGTAGCAATGTGTTCAATTATTGAGTGTTGAATTAAAACGATTAATCCCACAGACAGTCGCGATAAAGGTCCGTAACTAAGACGTGACAGTCGGAAACTTCGACAAACAATGGAGGAAAAATCATCAAAATCAAACACCAGAGAGCTGAGTGTAAATCCTCAAACCGACCGTGAATAACCGACGATCAAACGCGCAAATCAAAGCGGCCACTCGCGCTGTTTGTTGCGGGTCCAAAAAGGCTGTTTAAGCTCTGTGAGTGTGTCTGTCGGCTCCCTGCTCTTCGTCCTCCGCTTTCAGGCTCGACACTGAAGTTTGAGAGCCGCTCAGTGGGACTTCAGTCGGGGAGAGACGGAGAGGAGGAGGAGGAGGAGGAGGAGGGGGAGAAAGAGGAGGAGGAGGAGGAGGAGGAGGGTGGGCGCTCCGTGACGCTCACATTTCAACCGGCAGCACCACACAAGGAAAATTATCAGACAGATGCTGGAGGATAGTCAAACAGGACTACCTCTGACATTTCTGCAGGGAATCCTATTCAGACCTTTTACTTGAGTCAAATTGCAAAAATGCAAAATAACCATTTACAGGTAGGCGAAAAGATAAGCATACTCCTTTTTTTCAGTGATGGAGTGTAACTTACATTCATTTATGTAGCCTTGTCACTGTGCACATTGTAGGTTCTTGCACTTGAGTATTTCTATATATTTTTCCAACACTTACCCCTTAAATTATCTCAATAAAGAATGCCTTTGCAAAAAATTATACGACATTATAGACTGTAGAATATGTTAACAAAATACATCAGTTTATTAAGGAGAAAAAGTGCAAAAGTCAATGTTAGGCTATATAATAGAAATTTGAAAATACAATAAACATAAAATAAACAAATGAAAACAAAAAGATACAAATAAAAATAAATCTAGAAAAAAAATCGATATAATATATATGGTAAAAAAAACCTTCTCAATACTATATTATGAATATTTGACAATAAAACAAAAATAAACAAATAAAAATAAATACAAATGAAAATAAATCTAGTAACAAATTCTATTAATCTAGTCAATTTAATATAGTAAAATAGAATTGAGTTACAGTATAATCAAAATACTAAAATGCATCACAAAAAACATCTGTATAAAATGAAATTGGGTTTTGCCAAGTTTTTAGAAAAGCAATTTGATCGCAAAAAAAATGTCAACCATGTGTTTACAATGGCTGATAAAGGATTAATATTAGTTATCTGCTAATTTAACCCGATGAAACGTGAGCAAATTGCCTCAATCTCTTTCAAAAAGAGAAGGTAATGAGCAGCTTAACAAGCAATGGCTCAAAAATGAGTGAGAAAGTGGCATAAAATTACAAGACAATTTCTGAAAATACGCAACAAGAAATCAGAGAAAAGTTATAATTATTTGAAAATGAGCAGAAAATAAATAAATTAACAAGAAGTTATTAAAAAGTTAAAAAAAAAAAAAAAAAAAAAAAAAAAAAAGGCTCCTGAACCAAAACCCTTGCTCAGTATATTTTGCAAAGGTATCATTTTGAATGCAGGACATGTAGTAGTAATTAGGTTTTTTCACAAGAGTGGTATACTTCTTCTCAAGTAAAAGATCTGAATACCACCACTACTCTTCCTGTAGGACGGTCCTTGGCTTTGCTGGATTATCATTATCATGCACAGAGATAGCGGAAATATTCTCAGTTTTTGTATTGGTTCTCTTGTATTCAAAGTTATACTTGAGTATGAGCAGGGTTGGATTAAGCTGTTGTGGACCTCGGGGCAAAATGACCCGTAGGCCCCAACTCACCCCCCTCAGGTTGATAAAATGCAAAATGTAGCCTTTTTAAGAATCTGCACCATGTACACGTAATATCAACTTACAGGCTATTTTTTTAGGCTAACTCAATAAAAATCAAAAAGAGGCTTTCACAAAGTGCATACTACAGAGCAAGGCAGGCTGGCAACTGCAAGAATTAACAATCGGAAACAGGACAAAATTGTTTGTGAATGCACAGATCGCTTATCACTTATATCAAGATTTGATTTTTATTGACAAATTTAAGTAAAATCAGCAAATAAGCAGTATATGCAGCAGAATGCCCTGTCATTGTTATATTTTTATATATATCAGTGGATCATTATTATTGATGCATTAACATCAAAGCATCATGTTAATGTTGTAGCTGGTGTTCATGGGACTAACATAATGTTGGGAAGTTTTATAACCTGTTCTTATGTATGCTATATTAAGTTTAAATTTGCAAAAAATAATTAACTGCAATTGTTGGATAAGTGAAGTGGAATAAAAAGTACAATATAGTATAAATGAGTACTTAAATTAAGTAAAAACACCAAAAAAAAAAGTGTATTGCATACCCTCGTAGGATTTTAAAATCTTAATTTGCAAAATAACTACAGCTGTTAAATAAATGTAGTTGAGTCAAAAATTACCAAAAAAAGCAGTGGAGTAAAAGTAGCTTACAGAGTAATATAAAATGTACAAGTAGGCCTACCTCTGAGTCGGATGCACGTTACTTGAGTATTGACTAAATGACAAGAGTGATATTCACAACCACCAAATTGATCTAAGAGTATTTTAACTCTTTATTAAATAATTATAAGAGCTGTAGAGGACAACTGAAAATGTGAAGCAACAACTTTCCCTCCGGATCCATAAAAATCTGCCTCTCAAGCAGCAGTATAGTTTAGCTGAATAAAAAAGCCAGTTCCTCTTGTAAAATGATAGTCCCAGTGGTGTTTTACTGTTGCTGACTCATAATTACTCTGTCACCATTTTCTGCTAATGTTTTCATGCAGTATAATGTGAAACTTTATTGAGCCCTGCAGGTCAGTTCTCCTCTGTTAAACAAAGCTCTCCTGCAGCTGGTAGGGGGTTTCACTGCCTTGCTTAAGGACACTTCAGCAGGGGGGCAGGTGCTTTAAGCATGACCAGCTGAAGGGTGGTCTTTCTAAAAACACAAAGACAAATGCACAATGAATACATAAATAAGACGATTTGAATTAGCATGATGGCAAACGAGCAAGCAGTGCACAGAATCAGGAGTAACATGCAACAAATGTGTGCAGCAGTGAATGTGCGGAGCAGAGGACTATTGTTTCCATCTAGTGGCTGAATGGGGAGAGCCTGCAGCTCCACAGCTGTTGCACTGAGCATTTGATCTTTTCTCAAACAGGGGTGGAACTCAAGGATTTTGGCCTCTCGCCCTGCAGGACTGAATTGGCTGTCAACTGCATACTGTCTCTATTAGGCCGTGTGTTAAAACTCTGCTGAAGGCAGTTTTGCACTTGTCTGATCTGAGAGTCATGTTATTTGTTGTAACATTAAGACCAATAGGCGGTTTTCCATTAACACTCAAATTGAGCAAATTCAAATTGCAAATATAAAATAGTCCAAATGGAAACACGTCAATTTAAAGAAAAAAACTTCCATTAATCGTAACAGTTTTTTACACTTGAATGGGGTGGTATTTCAGGAGATTTGAAAAAGCTATTTTTTGCAAAACTGAAATGGAAACATTTTTTTTTGTTTTTATAGGTCACATGATGTACAGCAAAGAGTCACTCTGCACAGGTAGCCAGTTTTATTTATAGCTATGGCTATGCACTCGTTGGTAGGGACTCCCTCGGGCATGATGCAGCAGGTGCTACAAGAGGTGTTATTGCATCACACAACTCTTCAAAAGTTGAAGATCATCCAGAAGTTTTGAATCCACAATTCCTCTGTAAAATTTCAGACTATAACCTCCAAGAAATCCCTCACACATGGCCGCTACCACCTATAAGGGGCTTGCCTTTCCATTATCGTTCGCATAACACAAAGTCACCTTCGATAGGAAGTCATGACGGCTAGTACGATGGCTGCAATAGAGGTAATCCTGCTAATGTAGTGTATGAAGTTGCATAACATCACTCAGTGGAAAAGCAGTCATCTCACAACTGTGTTCAACCAATGTTTCGAAAATATTGCTTAAGTTTTGCTCAAAACTGTAATGGAAACCTGCCTAATGTTGAGAAAAAGCATGACGCTGTGGCCTCTTGCACATTAACAAACATGCAGAAAAAGCTTCTTTAAAGGAATAGTTGAACAATTTGGGAAATAATACTCACTTTGTTATAGAAAGTCAGTAGAGAAGATCAATAGGTTACCACTCTCATGTATCTTAAGGGGAATATGCCCATTGTACCAACAACCCAAAATCCTGAATCCCATCAGTCCGAAAAATGTCCTATTGGACCAAACCCCCAAACAACCCTCATTGCTCAGACATTCAGTTTCTCGGCAAATATACACTCCTTGCAGTTAGATAACCCAATCAACAGGAAAATTTATTTTGATTGTACCTTTCTGTAAACTCTGTGGTGAAAGTGTGGTTAGGTGTAGTCAGGAAAAGATCACATTTTGCTTAAAACACCTAAATTTGGTGGCACAAAAGTTGCTAGAAAAGCAGGCACGGGTTTCTGAAAAAAACACTGGGGATCAGAAGCTCAAACGCCACTGGGAAACAAAGCGAAAAGTTTGTAAAAACACCCGTGTTTGGTGCCTCAAACACCACCAGAAAACTGAAACTGGCTGCAGAGAGTGTGTATTTTCAGAGAAACAGGACTTCAGAGCAATCAGCATTTGTTTTGGGGATAATGGGCTGCCTGATGAATATGCTTTTGGTCCGATTGGACTTTTTTTTTGACTGATGGGACTTCAGAATTTTGGGTTGCTAGAACAATAGCATGGCGTCCTTTAAGGCTAGAGCCAATAACCATTAGCTTCGCTTAGCAAGAGTGAAAGCGTGGGGAAACCATTAGCCCTGGCCCCTCCAAAAGTGGAAAAATTCAGCTTTTAGCAGCACTACAACCACCAATCAACAAGTTATATGTTGTTAGTTTAATAAAAAAAAAAAAAAAAACAGGCCAATTTATGTCCTGTTTGTGCACTCATTGCTGTAAAACCACAACTTGCAGTTTCATAAATATTGAAAAACTGAAGATATAATTTGACAGTGAACTTTAGACGTGCTAGCTGGAGGAGCCAGGCTAACCGTTTCCCCTGTTCCCAGTCTTTGTGCTAAGCTAAGCTAATCAACTACTGACTTTAGTTTCTTATTTACTGTATGAAAGAGGAATAAATCTTCTCATCTAGCTCTCAGCAGGAAAGCAAATAAGCATTGTTCTCCCAAATGGCAAACTATTCCTTTCAAGACGATTGCATCCCACAATATTTAGATCTTGTCCAATGAGGTGTGAAAATACTGCTGCCTAAATACTGCACTTTGTATAATCAGGTCATGAATTTTCCTTTCCCTTATGAAAGGAAATTTCTTCTTCTAGATGACAAATTGGGCTACATGAAGGCACTGTGTGCTGCTTTATCAGATCTGGCATCAGGTAGAGAAAAAAAAAAGTGCCTCCAACTTCAAATTAAGCCTGATCGAGTGGGGGAGGAAACACATTCCAGACTGAGATGATATCTTACTGTACGTCAGCGCTGAGCCTTTTGGTGAATCAAACAGAAATGCTTTGACTGAAGTTCCATTACTACTCAGCAGCCTCTCCACTTTAACGTTTTCAAGTTCACACTTCAAAGATAAGGGGTCATTGGAGAAGCCTGAGTGTGCCCTTAGAAGGCCTCAGATTATTATCACACAGATCTTTCTCCAAGGTAAGCAGCACACATCAGGATGCATTAGCATCCAAGTCACAAAGCCTCTTAAGGTGGGAGCACTTGTGGATCAAGGTTTGACCCTCGGTGAGGGTTGAACTACGAACAGTGGACAAGTTAAAAATATTTCAATCTTTATGCGCGCCCAAAAACTGCAAGAAAAATGCAGCAAGAGAGGAGGGCCCGACAGGTGCACTGTACCACAGAGAGACAATGGTTTTGCTGGCGATGCTACGCGCCTCGGTGTGATTGGCCCCTTTTACTTAACGAGCGAATACAGACATCTTTGTGTGTTAAATATGGGGTAACAGTTAGTTGCACTTACTTTAGGTTAGTGACTGGAAATAGGGGAAAACAGCAAGACAGTTTTGGAAGAGACAGGAGGCGTTGAGGAATACCTGTACAACTCTACTCGCTGACTGCACCTTGCGGTCGTCTGTAAGGTGAGAAACAGATCAGTTATTGTACAGAATTTTCTTTTTCGATCACCAAAAGTACATTTAAAAAATAGGAAAAAGTTGAATTACCACTGACAGAATTTATGTTATTATAATGGCAGTGACTGTGGCACATTAATATTCAGGCACGGTTGCTTTCACACCTCCAGTGGACCAAATCATAATTTCAAAATCAAAATTTCAGTTGGACATTTTGGGAAATGATGTTTTTCACTTTTTTGCCAAGAATGACATGAGAACATTAACACCGCTTTTTAAAAGAAGTATCAAACTTCTCATCTCACTCTTGGCAAAAAAAAAAAAAAAAATAGTCAAAATATTCCTTTAGTCCAGTAACTGGCTTGACTCAGAAATTAACAACTGAGCGCATTGAGTTTGGATGGCTTTTGGTTCCTGGAGCGACATCCATGAAGAATAACTGGCACTGAGCCACTGATCAGTTTAGGAGACACGAGGTCTGACCGCACCACTGCTCTGTGTCCTGGACCCTACAATAGGATACCATTGTGCTCTCTTTGTGTATTTTTATTTTACCTAATCGTGTTATTGCTTCTTGACCTAAACGGAGAATGGGGAAAGAGTAGGAATATGTGCAATTGAGTATTTCGATTTGGACATTTTGCTGGCTTGCAGCTGATTTGTTTTAAGAAGGTCAGTGCTATTTACTTTGCCATTTGGTGGAGGAAATTGATATATGCTATTTATTTCTCCCCCTGCTAGTGCTCTCCCGCTCACAATACTGCTGTGTGTCAGGTCTCTGTATGTCTTTGTAATAACTAGCCTCCACGAAGAACCCCCCATCTTTTATTTCACGCATTCATCAGGCAATCCGTCGGAGTGTGGGCCTTGTAATTACTACCTCTTACTTATTGGTTATCATATATCAGGCACAAAGCTATAAACATCCTGGGGAGAACAATGGGAGAGCCTTGCCACAGCCTGGCATGACATTACTATCCCAGAGACACGGGCTGTCTGAGATTGTTATGGGTGTAATAAGAGACACCTCACACTTAAAGCAATACATCTGGACCAGTGTACCGCCTTTGACAGGGAGTATAATGGCAAAGTGCTGAGGCTTGGATCATGTAATTATGTCTTTGTTCATATTGTGTAGTAATAATCTGTAATTTATGCAGCGCCAGGGAAACGAGCCGACACAGGAGACGAGTAAAAGCTACCAGCAGTTGTAGTTTCCTTGTTTTCTAATCACAACTAAAGAGTTATGATGCCTCATGTGACATTTTTCACTTCTTTCCAAATCCACAATTTGAAATCGTTCTTTGCCGTAATGAGAGCACACTGTGCACAAAATGTCTCAGTTTCACTGTTATGCAATTTTTTATGTCGTGCCATTAGGTGACTGAGTGAATGGGCCTGATTCACCACCTCGGCCCATCTGTGTTCCTCATCCTCCAGTGTTTTGAAATGAGATAATGTCCTTTACAGCCTGTGGCAGGTAGCAAGAACGACTCTGCTGTCATATCCTCAAAATGTCAGCATTACTGGAATTAACCCTTTGAAACTGGAGCAAAGCAGTTTGATTTCTTTCAAGAACATGGGGAGAGGGCAACAAGCAGCTTGACAAGACAGCAAAAAAAATGGTAAAAAAGTTATAAAACATTTACCAGAAAATAAGCACAAAAAATGTAAAATAAATAAATAAAACAAACAAAAACATGACATAAAAATGCTGAAAATGAAAAAAAAATCCATAAAAACGTATTTTTTTTTTTTTTACAATATTTTTCATTATTTTTTTCTGTAAAATATTTTTAGATAAAAAAAATACTGTCATTTTAAATATAATCTTCTGGACATTTTTCCTTTTTTTAGGGATAATTTTCTAATACTCCTCCCATCCGTTTTAAAACTAATTTGTCACTTTTTACTAATTTGTTGCAAAATTGGGGACATTTCAAAGAGAAGGAGGAGCAGCACAATAAAAACTGATGTCAATGCAGGTTCTAAGGGTTAAATAAGAGGATTGTTTAGCCACAAAGTTTCAAAACTATCCAGATACTTTTCAAATGTGGCTTGCATACAAATAATTTTGAATGTAAATGCATCCAAGGCGGCCACTAGTCATACGCACTTCCTTTGTGGTATATCCACACTTGGAAACTTGCAAAGTAAAATACCAGCATACAAACTATAATCACTTGATTTATGATTGTGCTGTTGATGGTTCCACAGCGCAGTACACAGCGGAGCTACTCACAGCTGGAGAAAAGGTGAAATAACTGTGAATGGTGGCGCGAGGGGAACAGCAGCTCAAAACACAGAAATTAAAGTAATAAATCCTTGCAAAGTATTTTTGGCAACTGTTTGTGAAGTTTTCTGATTTTAATTGGGTGGTGGTGATGCATATATATGCATGTCAACCAGTGCAGACCTTTTTGATCATAAAAAGTTTTTTTTTCTCAGTAATTTCTCACTTTTTTTTTTTTACCACTAAACAGTGCTTTGTCAGCCTACAGTGAAGCTACAATGTATTCTTCGTAGTACGGGCATATGTTATAGAATTAGGACACAGTCACTGCTGTATATTTTGACTTATTTGTCTTAGCTACCAGCTGGCTGCAAGAAACATTTTAGCCGTGTTGCCAGCCCTCTTTCAAGGACAGCGGCGTCTTGTTGCTAAAAAGGTTTCAACAAGTTGCCAGATGATGGTTCATATAAATAGGATAAATTTTCTGCAGGCCACTCGTCAGAGTGAGGGGGTTCAACAGTAGCACAACAGAAGCTGTATGATCCCATTAGTGTGGCTTTTAGCTATATGATTAACCCTTTGAAATCTGAATCACGATCAGTTTTCTTGTGCTTCGCTAGGATGCCTTTCACAAGCTATTTCACCCTTTATAAACCTCACCAATTTGGTTTGATTTCTTTCAGTGGGAGAAAAAGGCAATGACCAACTTGGCAAAAAAATGTCACACAAAGGGCAAAAAGTTAGTAAAAGGTGACAAGAAAATGACCGAAAAAATTTGTTTATAAAAAGAGGGGAGGATAATTAAAAAATATCTGAAAAATAGGGGAAAATGCCAAGAAACCTATATTTCTAATCATAGATATTGTAACATAATTTTAAATATATTAAATGATTATTATATATATATATATATATATATATATATATATATATATATATATATATATATATATATATATATATATATATATAGAGAGAGAGAGAGAGAGAGAGAGAGAGAGAGAGAGAGATATGTATGTGTGTGTGTGTGTGTGTGTGTGTGTGTGTGTGTGTGTGTGTATATATATATATATAAAATGTATAAGGTCATTTTGTTTTTTGTGTGTGCTTATTTTCAGGTAGTTTTCTTAAATTTTGTGCCATTTCTTCTTAAGTTGCACGTTGCCTTCTGCCCATGTTTTCGAGAAGAAATCAAACCAATTTCAGGTTTCAGGTTAATACGTAGTGGTCCCTTTCAGTGTTTAAGATTAGAACTAAGGATTTTTGCAAGGTTTTATTTTAATATTACAGACTAATTTCTAGTATCATGGCCAACAGCTAACAGGTGTGCTCTCTTCAGCATCAAACAGGAAGCAGCAAACCGGATAGACAGGAAACATGGTGCGGACACACGGAAGGTGCTCTTGGACTGTGAAAAAAGAGAAGCAACTGGTGGAGTTGTAGAGCGAATATAAGTCTGATTTTAATTCAGTGTATATCTGATCCACCTACTGGAACTTAATTTAGAGAGAAAGATTAATTTTTAAAATGGGTCGCCTCATTTCTCCAAATGAGACAGCGCAGCTAAGGACCATTCCTTAGCTGCGCTGTTTGGGTTGGGAGCGAGTTAAGACAAATCCAAAAAGTTAAGTTTGCATTTTAATAAAGTTTATCTCTATGGATTATATTGATGTCAAATGGGCAAGAATACTGTCGACATGTAACACCTTTTATCTTGAACTTCTAGAGTTATGGATTTTTACGGACATGTAAGGAATTGTTGATATGTCATATTTCTTAAAGGGAGTTTCGGTGTAACATCTTCCACCAAGAGCAGGATGGGAAATCATCTCAAAAGGAATCTAGTATGTATTCTTGCAAATAATAACCCTGCAAGATCCACAGTCTTAGCAAAATCTTAGTGTTTGACTGAAGACACACATTTGAAACAATCTAGTACAAAACTGGGACTGAGATACAGATACAGAGAAATGCACCAAACAGCAAGAACAGTTTATCAAATCCAAATCTGTACTTTCGTGATCAGCGCTCATACACGTCAGCAGTCAGCAAAGGCAGAAAAATCAATTCAGAGAAATCACACAAGAAACAAAGTCCATAAATCTAAGCAGAGTCAATAAACCAGGTAAGCAAACACGAGGAAAAGGCTGGAGAGCATGAAGACACCGGGCTTTAAAAACACTGATTACTGACTGCACACAGGTGAGTGAAACAAGACCCACGTGAAACACACGAGGCAGTTGAGAAAGGCGGGAAAATTCAGGAGGTAAAAGTTGCACTAAACACAATGAGAACACATTTCAAAATAAAACAGGAAATGGACACAAACCTATGAATAGAAACTTGACAGAATGGCACAACATTGCCTTTAGATATGAGAGGATTTCAGTGTTTGAAATACACAGAAATAAAACTGAAAAATTGCAACAACTAGTCATTTCCAGGTCGGCAATGACTAGCTGGTGAAAGCGTGTCACATATATTACATTGAAAGTCTGCAAAGTCTTGACTGCATGTGCAACAATCTATGGAAATATTTCTGATAGCCCTTAAGTCATATCTCAAAGCTTAAGATTACTCTTAAACCTTTTGAAACCTGAGCAAATTGGCTTAATTCCCATTGCATTTAAAAAACAGATTTTAGCGATGATAGTGTTTTTTTGTGCAGTGGGAATGAGGCTCATGACATCAAAAAAGTGCAAATAAAAAACTTTTTTTTCTGTAACAATTTCAGATAAATAATAATAAAGATAATTACAAATACAGTTTTTTGGGATTTTTTTTCTCTTTTTTAATTTTCTTTAATTAATATCTAATAATCCCTCCCAGCTAATACTCAAATCGTTTCCTTGTCACCTTTAACTAAATGTTTTGCAGTTTGTAGGACATTTCTTGCCTAGTTACTCATTGTGATTTTTTCTGTGATTTTGGAAGAAATCAAACCAATAATTTCAGGTTTCAGGGGTTTATATGCTATTAAAAGGCATCTGAATGCAGCAAACAAAAACTAATATCAGTCCAAGTGGTGAAAGTTAGCTGATCATTAATAATTTATATACATTATAAAAGAGAAAAATGTTTAAAAGTAATAGCTTTTGCGTGAATTCATCCCTGCAGACAAATGCGTCTATGATAAGAGGATAATAATAGTTTGTATAGAAACAGTTGGTACATAACAGCTGGCCTTACTCTGACCCATCCCACCCCGACTGTGACATAAGTTTTAAATGGCTCCTGTGGGAAAGAGGTCTATAGGGTTTTAGTCCTGCAGCTGAATCATCAACCAAAAAAAGCAAACAAAGAAACACAAAAATAGGGTTACAAATGTTTACAACTGCAGAGAAGAGCAAATAACCCCTCAGTGTCCTCAATGAGAGGACAAAAATTTTCTCACAGCATCTCAGACGAAGGCAAAGTTACCATATCTAATATTCATCAGTTCAGAGCTTAACTATGTTTCAACTTCAGGATGTTTATCCGTACTTCCGAAGGATCATGACGTCTGAATGTCAACACCTCCTCTGGTTCTGCTGGACTCGGTGTCCTCACACAGTTACTGTAAATATGTCCTGAATGTGAGGTGCCAACAAGAGCAAAACATTTTTTTTCAAAGGATTTTCTAAAATAAATGAGCTCTCTGTCTGTGAAAGGGAGTCATGGAAGTGTCCACAGTGTCCCGCAACGTTTGTATAAGCAGATAATGCTGAGAAAAATAAGGAGGTCAAAAATGAAACAGACTACTGATCTGTGTGTGTTTATGTATGTCTGCATGCAATGTGCGGGTGTTTGCACTGGACGGTTAATTCTGAATGGCTCAATTTGCAACAGTTAAATGTCTTTGCTTTGTTTTTCGAGGCTGGAGTTTCTGGGCACACTCAGGTCCACTCTCAGATGTCCTTGGGGAGCAATGCAGTTGAAAGCAATACTACTGCGCAGTCATGCAGCTGTAGTGGAGAGGGGCCGGGGTGTTTTGAATGGCTGAGGCTTTGCGCAGAGGGAAAGTGGGGTCAAAGGATTTAGAAATATCTAAAGATAAAGTTTTTAGAGGAGGGAAGCCTAAACAATGATATTTAGTTGTTTAAATGGTTTAAATTTCTGTGGGAGGATATGAGGAGAAACAGAGTCTTTTTGCCAAGGCTGTATAACTGGAGAAGATGTTATATTCTTCTTTCCCAGAATATGAATTCAAAGCAGGCGTCCAGTGCTGGTAAGTGCTGGGATTGATTGTATTTCACTATGGGTCGGAGTGCAGCTCGTGAATGACTTTAGACTGTCGGCCAGGCCGGTCTGGAAGGACTAAAAATGGACTGTGGGGGGTGGTGGAGGGAGCAAGGTTAAAGGAACAAGTAGCATATCTGACTTGAAATAACACTTGCAGTTGTCGTTTATTTTGTCAAGGCCTGTCAATCAACTTTGGAAACTGTACTTACAGAACAAAAAAAAAAAGATAAAGGAAGGTTGAATTTCAAATATGCTCAGTAAATCCTCTGCTTTCTTGGCATTTGCTTTCATACGGTGAGAAGGGGTTGAAGTATTTGGACTATTGAGATTCAGTTTATATGAATAGTCGGGAAAGTATTCGCTTTCTTGCTGAGAGTTTGATGAGAAAACAGATATCACTCTCAAGTCTGCATGCTAAATAAGCCTGTTAGCAGAGCATATTGGGAGTGGGGAAACGGTTAGCCTTGCTAAGTCCAATAGACCTTTTTCACAGCAGACATTTTGTCATGTCATAGTCAGGGTCCAGGCTCTGATGCAAATTTTACATAGTGGCCAAAAGTATTACACCCCCTGGGTCGGTAACGTGACGTACACCGGCCCAGAAAGACTTTTCCCCATTGACTTACACTGCAGGAGACGTCTGTAAAACAGTAGGCATCTTTTTGTGCGAAACAACTCATTTCACTATCTAGATTTAAGTCATCCAGTTTGATAACATTTGGAAAGTCTAAAAAAGTGGCAAGATTAAATTTTTTTTGACAGCCATTCAAACTAGCAAGGCGCTAAACTCCGTCACGCCAATGAAGAGCTCTCATAGAAATGAACAGGGCCCCAGCCCAATGGGCCTATACACTAACTATAATACATCCATGGCTGGCTCACTGGATTCGCTTACTGGTAAACTTAATGGAACTGAGCCATTGTTTATGTTATCAGTGTCAGCTGTGCTTTTCCTACTATGACAAGTCAAAACTTGCTGTGAAAGGAGGCCAAAAATCCTCCTGTAGCACCTAATTATCACTTTGTTTAACCCATACAAAACAGTAGTATGAAAGTTAAGTCCAGTAAAAGTAGTTTTATGGCTCACGTCTGACAATTTCTTGCCCGTAAAACTACAAATTGTCCTACACTTTGTTTTTTTTTTTTAACAGATTAAACAAACAAGATATAACACGTTAGTTAGAGAGCTTTAGAGGTAAAGGTAGGTGAACAGAGCACAAGCGGCTATATATGAATAATGCCAACAAAGAAGTGCCAAAAACTGCAGTTCCTTGTATGTCCACTTGAGGATGGCTCCAGAAACCTTTCAATCCCCATAGAGTCCCATGTTAAAATTTCAAATTTTACATCGGAAATATGCGTGCTCTACAGGGGGTGAATTTGATATACTTACTCGTTTCCATTTTATTAAGGCTTATGTAAATCCCTGTAAGCTCTTATTGTTTCAGTCAGGCATCTTTTTGTTATTGTTGTTTTTTTTTTGTGTGTGTGTATGTGTGTGTGTGTGTGTGTGTGTGTGTGTGTGTGTGTGTGTATGCACTCATTGAGTGACAGCATTTCTGACTGTACCGGTCCTGGCAGGTGATAAATGATTTGGGTTTCAGTTGGCGGGTGTCCTCTTTAGCGGTGTATCCCATATAACAATAGATGACCAACTGGCGCACTTTGTCATCGTCCTGGCTGTGTTTTTGTCAGGTATTTTTTATAAATGTATTCATAATAATTTTTTTCCTATCTAAAGATTTGCAAACCAAGTCTGTATTTTCTGTACATAATTGTTGCACATTTACAAATGAATGTAACCCTTCGCACACCATCTCTGAAACTGTACTCAGTCGTTCAAGTTGTTGCAACAGGTACAATTTTCTAAAATTTGCATCTTGCAATTTTTTTTGCATTTGTCAAAAGCTTTTCAAGAGTTGCTTAGCTAACAAGGGGTGGAGAAAATGTGGCATAACCTGCAGCATAGATTAGAACGTAACCTTTTCTGTCAAGAAAGATTTCAAGGCATACATCTGCAACAAGAGAGAGAAACAGGGCAAGAAAAGACTTCAAGACTTCTTGAAGTCTTCCACAACAGAAAAGGTTTTGTTCTAACCTATCCAGAAATACACAACAGCAATGATGATGCTAAGAACAGAGTGAAATTTAACATCTGCACAGTATAATTTCATAATTTGGGTGCCAAAGGGCACCAAATGAAAGACACGGGCAGAAAGTGGCAACAGCCAGGATGCAAATATGATTGATATGATACGATTTTTTCGCTTCAAATACACATTGGACTTAGTGTGCAACGTTTCTGTGTGTAACAATTTTTCTTTGCGTGCAGATTTTAAAAAAGCATACAAAAAATATGGATTTCGTGTGCAAAGATGAGTGAGTGAATAAGTGTATTTAAAAGAATCTCAATCTATTCCTTTAATACTCTGCAATGTTGCCCTATTGTTTTAAAGAAATCAGATATCAAAATAAAAAGTGTATTGTTATATTAAAGCGAGCTTCTGATCGTGAACTGGTCCTGTTGATAGCAATATCTGTTGGTCTAACTCGTGAACCCGTCTGGAAAACCCTCCACGGTGAACAGGTTCAAGTGCCAGCCCCCTGCCAGGCCCTCACATTTGTCCCTCCTCTCTTTCCCTTCTCCTTTCTCCTTCTTCTCCGTACTGTCGGAAAACTAATAAAATACTGAAGGAGGGCGGGTTGCTTCTTTGAAAAAAAAAAAATGAAGGGAGAGGATTATTCCTCACAGCTGTGCGGTCCTGAGGCCATATCTAAGGAGCCGCCACCGAAGAGGTCAGCCCTGTCGCAGTCTCACACTCGCCTTTAAATCAATCACATGTCAAGGCTGTGAATAGCAGGCCAATAAGCTCAATTAACACCAAAATACTCTGAATCCGTGCCCTTCTGCCACCCGTCACCACCTCCTGGGAAGGGCCTCTCAGATCTCAGGACATGAGAAGACACCGACAGCCCGACTCGCCATAGCTGCCCGCCCAGCCGCGGCCCTGCAGCCATGTACAGCCCCTATCAAGCTATAGCCACATAACTTAAGCCTGCACTCACACACAAACAGCTCAGTGCCTATTTATACATCACATCCTGGCAACGCACATGGGAAAACAAGACCCCTGCACTATCAGTGTATCCAGTGTTGTCTGCTGCTCACTGTTCTGTCCCTGTCTGATGTCGGAGGGGACAGAGACATAAGATAGCTGCTTAGGATAGCTGAAAGATGGCTGCTTTAGATAGCTGAAGATACCAAAACAACTCGATTATGCGCTTGGCAGCAGGCGGCAGTTGTTGATATTCCAGACGTTGCATTCCCTGCCGACATTCCTGCGCTTGTAATTGTCTGCAGTGTCGTGTTATCAAATCATTATCAACAAGCGTTAGCTACAATAAAACAGCAGGACCGCATGATTTCTCTCCACCTGCTTTGTGTTGCACCGTGAAATAAAAAGACATAACCGCCTTGCTTTATTTGGATCCTGATTCAGCTGATACCTTGATCTAAAAAAGACTTCAAGGCACAAATAGACAGTGCAATGTGAAAAACATGGTGAGTAAAATAACAGGAACCCCCCATAGTATACTGCAGTCCAAAGCAATATACTGTAATATCTCTGCAATATACTGTATATAAGTTAAGAATGCAATTGGGCTGTTGTAATAGATTTAAATACTTATGAAAGCTTCAGAACAAAGTACAAGACAAACAAAATTGATGTCTATCCAGGTTTCAACGGGTTAACTATGGGCTCTCATACAAACCTTTTACAGAGCTTTTCAGGTAAGACATGACAACTGAGCAAAATCCATATGGTTATGCAGACTATGACATTTAAAACAAATTAAGACTGTTTTTTTCAATAACATACATGTTTCATATAAATTACGTACAACACATACTGTAAATTTGACTTGCAATTGATAAATAAGGAAAAAGATAAGGAAATTCCACTCTGTAACTGTAACTCCTCTATGAATATATATCAAGGTTTGTGAATGATTAGAGTGACACCAAGTGATCCAACCAAACACATTTTTATCAGTGTGTTGTGTTAACTGTCCGGACTGACTGTCGGTGATCAAACACAGGTCAGCAGCCCAGCATGGGTCTTCCTGTCTTATCTTCGTTACTGTTTTATCTCTGTTTTCTTACCAGAAGAAGCCTCCAACATGGCACCAGGAAGTGTGATCATCCAGGCTTGTTTGGTTTTACAGCTCTTCAGAGGTGGATCAGCAGTGATCACACAACGTGAGCCAAAAGTGATACGCTCATATAAGACAGGGTTTAGAATCAATTTGTTGTTCTCCGCTCACTTATTCTCAGCGTCTAATCTATCTGATCTTCTTTAATCTCGTTAATCTGCATATCCCGTTTCTCAGGGACTCTCTGTTGGGAAATGTGCCTGCCAAGAAGAATCATAATTCATACATTAACACATGTTGACTCATTCTGCGCTCCAGCCAAGTGTGTAGATATGTTCAGGGGGAGGGGTTTTGGGGTCGACTATAATTATGATGATGAAGCACAAATATCTCCGACCACTTACCATGTGTCTGAGCAGTTTGATTACAAGCTGTCAGCCGAGCTCCAGCTGAACCGAGACAGAGAGAGAGAGTCTGCAACGTTGATGATGAAGCACAAATACCTCTTGCCATTTGTCATGTTTTCATGTGTTTGACCATTTCAATTACATGCTGTCAGCTGGAGAAGGAGAGAGAGAGGGAGAGTGCATGCCGGAGAGAGTGCGAGTGACACATGTTACACAGAGTGAGTGAGGGAGGACACATGGTCAGATAGAGGGGCAAAGAACGAGAGAAATTGAAGGCAGAGTTTCATGTGAGAGAAAGCTGGCAGCAGAGAGAAGGGGCGGGGGGGTTATATAGAGAGTGAGAGCGGTTAGAGGACAAGCACAGGGATATCAACTATCTTTGACCCTCCATCGCCTTCCAAAGAACCCCGCCCCCCCTCCATCTGCCCACCCTGCAGGCCTCAGCGCTGGTACGTCAAACGAGTCCTATTTATAACCTGTGGATAGATGAGGGAATCAGGTGGACTCTCCTCTGGAAACAGTCCACATCTGAAGGGGGGTGTGCGTGTGGTAATGTGGAGGTGTTTGTGTGTGTGTGTGTGTGTGTGTGGAGGGTGAGATGTTTGCATGCACATTTTTCCCTGTGAATGTGCACAGAATTTTTTTTTCTTTTTTTGTTTTATTGGTTGCATGATCCCTCTTCTGTTTACTGAATGCGATGAAAATTTTTGCAATTTGTTACTTGCACGTATTCAGCCGCTGGAGTATTTTTGGAGCATTTTGCAACTTGCGAAAATTCGCCCTCAGCAGCTGTGATTGTGCTAGTTAGGAGAGTTTTGCAATGAAGCACAACAGATAGCTGGATGTAAACATCTTTGTGCACTGAAGCAGAGTAAACCAAAACAGTAACCCTCTTTATCATTTATCATACTGTTACGGCAGCACATTACACGCCCTCCGTTGTTTACTTTCCACAATAAAAGACCAACTTAAATCTCTTCTAGATCTAATTTTACAGACAGAAATGAATCAGGATGTTTTTTTTTACAGTGCAAGTAGAATAATGAGTGCTGTGACCTTTAACATCTAAAATGCAAAATGTTCAGTAATAAAATTTAAGTCCATGAAGTGAATAGAGTCGGTTATTTTGCTAAGAAGCAACTCACCAAAAAGACCAACACAAGACACAGGTATGTTTTCAGAGCTTTCTGTAATGTTATAGCTTTGCTCACTGATCTCTGAGCCCTTTAAGTCCTCATCTGTTCTGTCTAAAGACCGACGCTGAGTAAAGCTCCTCGTGTCCACAGACAGCCACGTAGTACATTCTTCATTTCTGAATCTCGGTAACGTGAAGATAATCTCAACTAGATAGAATAGATCTAAATGCTGACACAGCGTCACATGAATTTATTGTTCAAGTTGAAAAATTTAAACATGTGCGATAGATGCAAGGACGCAAATTTCGTGTCTGTCACGCCACGACTAGAGACAAAAAATAGATGCTTGACAAAAGATGGCAAGTTTTCACATCCTGGGCCTCCACTTCTTATTACTTGTCATTTATTAATCATTATTGTTTGCTAACTAGATTTGTTTATTTGTGTTGATTTCTTATTAAATACAATAAATATAAAAGTCAATAATAATAATAATAATAATATGCCAGATCCAGCACTGAGTAGCTTCTTTCAAGTTTCCAACCACATTACTTGGTCTTCATCAGTGGATTAAGTATTTTGACAGTATTTTTGACATATCAGCTCAGTAGTCCTTATAATTATGTAACAGAAAAGCCTACATGGATAAAATGATGTTTGTGATCAAGTCCTTCAGTTATTCTATTCTCCGATGCAGGTTGATTTCTAAGCTTTTGGTTGCACAGATTTTGTCAAAGCTTGACACAAACACAAGCAGAGTTATTAGTCTCTCTCAATCATCAACCAATACAGCTGAGATGATGTATGACAACAGGTGCACCGGATGTAACTCCCCTTTCATTTCCACGAGCAGCCGTGCAATATGGATTCGCTTCTGGTTGCAATATGATACCGCCTTGTTTATCTGATTGAAGTTTGACTTGCAAAATTGCTCCGATTTCCAGCCAGTTAGATTGTTGTTGAAATAATGCAATGCAATAATCCAACAGAGACGGAGGAGTGCTGCTCGGCCGTGGTGAATGCAAGGACTATGATAGAGGTTTATGTGACGGCCCTTCCACTTGGAGGCTGTCCTCAGCAGCCAAAAGGCCTTTTTTAACCACTTTGACTTGTCACAGTGGGAAAAACACAGGTGTGAATACTGAAATTGTGCATGCTTGCTCACAACCACTCTCACTGGCACATCTGAACTCAACAGAGCATGGTTAGTGTTATTGTTAACACCTGTGCTTTTCCGACTATTACAAGTTAAAATGTCTATTGAGAGAAAGGCCTATTGTCTGACATGGAAAGGTCATCAGATGATTAATTTCACATGGGGTACGCACGGCTTTTATTGCAGATTAATGCAATCCAATGTTTGCTTTGTGTTCAAAAATTATGTTTTGCAGTTTTTATCTTGTCTCATTCCATGAGCAGTTCGTGATGTGACAATAGTTTTTACTTTTAGGTGTGTTGTCTGCTTTTCACAAGAGCACGAAAATAAATATTGCTCTCTGGAATCTGATCTCACCGCTCTAGCTGGGTGTAATACACTCTAGAAAACCACAAAGCATTACACAAAAATATGCTGACTTTCAAATATGTCTTTTTACGTTATTTAAGATGAAGCGCTACTGCATAAGAAATAAGACTTTACTCATTTCAAATAATACGACAATTAACCCTTTGAAAACTGAGCAAATTGGCTGAATTTCTTTCAAGAACATGGGAGGAAGGTGGCGAGCGACTTAACAAGAAATGGCCCAAAAATTAATAAGAAATCAATAAAAACTTACACGATTACCAAAAACTCAGAGAAAAATAAGTAAATAAAATCAGCAAAAAAAAAAAAAAGTTAGATTAAAGAACTAAAACAGACAAAAATGTCCTAAAGAAAGAGGTAAATGTGTTTTCTTTCCTGTGATATCATTTTAAATATCTAATTGTTAAAATTATAGGTTTCTGGACTTTTTTTTCCTGATTTCCTGTTTTTCACCCCAGCTAATTTCCTCGTCACATTATATCATCTATCTATCTATTATTAACGTTTGGGCCATTTATATATATATATATATATATCTATATATATATATATATATATATATGTGTGTGTACACATATTTATTGCAATTTACCAGATATTTCTGGCTACGTTGCCAGATTTCAGAGGTTTAAATGTTTGTGAACAGCAACTGAATACAACACAAAAACACAAAACTAATACCACTCAAGGTGTTAAAGGGTTAAACTAATAAACTTAACTAATAAGGGAAAAAAATGCAATGCTGCACAGCAGAGTGGCTTAAATCAACATCAGCTGTCAAACCTTTATACATAGCCTCTACAACGAGAAACAGGTGTGAGGATGCTTTAACCTCTCATGGATTAGATTTTAGATTTACTTTTCGTGTTTTTTGTGAATATGCAGAATATATGCAGGTTTTTAATTTAAATGCCTGACGAACGTTGCCTGACTTAATGTTCGCTGTACCATAAATCAGCGCAGGAGCTGATCTGAGGTCGTTCGATTTAAACATTTTCCAAACTCGATCTCGTCATCTCATCCTCAGCAGCTCTGCTGGTCATAATGAGCGTGTGTGTCTCGAGGCCGAGGTGTAAGGCTAAACCTGCGCTAACACTCGACAGCTAATGGGCTCATCCATCATGGAGGAAATGAGACAGGCTCTGCCCGGCTCCCTCTCCTCTCTCTGCTCGCTCAGCCAACTCTTGAGCCCAGACATATTTACAGGCGAAATTACTGCAAAGTTCTCCACCAGGGTATCCTTTCTTTATTATTCTACGTGAACAAGGGGGCCCTTCATAGTCAACGTAATTTATCCAGTGTCTCATTTCGGAATAAAAAAGCTCAAAAAATAAGGCGAAAGGAGCGAGAAGGTCGTTGTGGTTAGAAACCTCTAAACCTCAGGCCTTCCTGAGAGGCCTGAACATGGAATCGAGGCCAGGGGGTCATGAGGAGGCCCATTCAGTCTCGGCTCTGTTTTGACACGGGAAAAAACACAGATCCATCAATAGGACCATTTACAAACCCTCGCATTCCTGCACTTTGTTTCCCTCTTAATAATTTGCTGGCCCCGAAGTTTCAGAATATTTCAGTTTCATGGCTTTAAGAGGCTATGACACTAAAAACATCCCAGAGATCTTATTCTCCTGAACACAGTGTTAAGAGGAAATGGCACAAAAAGCACTGCACATTTTCAAGATGGCATCTTAAAGCGTCTTCACTGCAAATAGTGATACAAAAATGTTTTACTGAGGCTCCAGAACTTGTGGTGCCTGAGGAAACAGGGTCTAATAAAACAAAATGTTTACAGCTATATGAGGCTCATGTGGTACACATAAAAAACTGTTTGGGCTGTTTAGCCAAATACGATAAAATTTACTTGTTTAAAGTAACATTTTCAGTGTGTATATCCTTGGTGTTGGCTTTTTTCTGTGGAATTCACATTAAGTATTTATTTTTCTGCAGTGATAGCCTGATGTTAGGGGACGTGAACTTTTGGTTTGTCTGTAGTAAAGGTGCATTTCAGAGGTGGACCGGCCCTAAAAATAACGTGTAGTAGTATTTAACTTCCAACAGACACAGTGTTAGCTAGCAGTGGGGATGCGTCTGTTTGCAATAGCTACTGCAACACATTCTCACTCCCAAATCGTCCAATACCGAGGCTTGATCAGGGGCCCTACAAGTCCAACTATGACACTTTAGGTAACCCTCCAACAACAGTTTTGGATGCTCAGGGATGAGGGGTCAATTTATGCTCATTACATGCATTGTGTCTTTTCAAAATAAACCTGTTTACAGTTTCCGCTTGTTCAGGCCATACAGTTTCTTTTCAAAATAAACTTAAAATGCAGGTAAAAGCTGTGGGTGCATCTGTAAAACCTGTAAGTCCATTCCAACAGAACTCTGAGTTTACAAACGGTCCAGTTTGTACTAAAAATGAGTATTTCAAATTGCACCCTTTGTTTTTAGGTTTGCCTCCTTAGGTTTAAGGCACCAAAAGTGAGTGGTAAGGTTAAAAACGTTTGTTAGTAATATAATGGAGCGTCATGTGACATGTGTCACACACCAGCATAGCATGCTTCACATACTAGCATCCTATATTGGTGTTTAAATAACTCGACTGACTTTTGGTTTCACAGGAAAGAGTTTTTATGACCGTCCCTCCCACCATCTCTGTGTTGACTTTCTCTTCCTTGTTAGACCCAGTTGCTTGGTGCATCAAAAAATGCAGCCAACTAGTGCATCTCATTTTATTTGTTTATCTAATGATTATTTAACCAGAAAAAAAGAGTTGAGATTAACAATCTCTTTTTTCAAGAGTGTCATGGCCAAAACAGGCAGCAACAGAAGTTACAGACACACAACATGGAACAAATAATACAAAATCAAAATCTACTCCAAAACAAACAACATCAACAGAACGCAAAATGAAGTTAAAACGAGAGGACTTAAAAATATGTCAGTGTATGCTATTAGTGAACTTTAAAAAAAAAAGAAAAAAAGAAATGCTACGATACACCCTGACATTGGTATGCACAAGATGACATACAAAAGTCACGCAACTGTGCTTTGAAACGGCCAAGAGGAACCAGCAAATGAAGCTTTAGGTCCTTCTGTGGAAGACCCCAACTATGAAGCATCATACAAATAAACTCTTTTTCCAAACTGTACAAACCCTAAGAACAGACAATGAGAACAAGAACGGAGAACATTTTCTACAATGTGCTCAAGTCGGTAGTGCAGCTTAGAAATTTACATTGGGTCTGCTAACAACACCGTTGTCATCCGGAAACATTCACTCATATGCTTGAAGCCTAAAAACAGTGGGTTATTAACAAAAATGCCCCCCCCCCCTTCTTTTCAAACTCTTAAAAAAATGAAAAATATGCATAATATTTGCAGTGCCATTATTATTTCCTTCCACAAAAATTTAGGAGAAAATTTGAAGATTTGTTTGGCAAATGTTTTTACTTTATGTAGGCCTACATATCACTCATGCAAACACACACACACACACACACACACACACACACACACACACACACACACACACACACACACACACACACACACACACACACACCCCTTTTGATGGTAAAAGACATCTTTGATTTGGTCCCAAGTGCTATACCCAGAAGGCTGTATGTTTTCCCAAAAGCAGGAAAATCATTAAAAAAAGTCCAGGTTCCTAAATTACTGTCACTCAAAGAGTTTCTTTCTCCTCCTCTCTCTCTCTCCTCGTCTCCATTCACCTCTCCTCCCGCCAGCCCCGCAGTCTCCGACCCTTTCCTGCTTCCACCAGCAGCAATGGGGGCTTTCTCTTGTTTCCTGGTGCTGGCGCTGCTGGATAAACACACAACCTCCCCCCTCATATAAAGGCTCAATTCTTCTCCATCATGTTTAAATATGGATACAAAGAGAAACTTGTATGATAATTTTTGGCATATGGCGGTGGGGGTCAGCGGGTGGGGTGTGTGTGTATAAGAGAGGGGGCGGGAGGGGGGGGGGTGCAGGCTAGACAGAGTTCTGCCTTGTTCTGATACTTGTCTAAGATTTCGAGGTTTTTGTTTTATGCAAGACCAGACGGATGCCGTCTGACAGAGTGAGTGCCTGAGCGGCAGTTTGTGTTTGAGCGTGCCTGAAAATGTGAGGTTTAACAAACTCCCGCCAGTCGTATGAGCTGATATGATAAGTGCTGGCAGGGTACGCTGCAGCATAAAGCAGCACTGTTATGGAATTTGGGTGGCATGTGGAAACACACTGTGAAGCCAGAGATTAAACAAAGACTTAATTGCAAAGCTCAAATGAAGGAGATCTCCTCTCCAATGGCGGGCTGTCTGCTATCAGTCATCTTTGATTCTGCGATGGAGTAATGGAAATGGAGACAGAATCTGGCTCCTGGGCTGGAACATGCCAGAGATGACACAGATACCCCGGATGATACTGATGGCCTGCTGATAGCCTGTAGATCACCTTACTGCCACCGTGCCAACAGCAGTACAGCGAGACAAGTACAGGCCCCTGAGGAGAGTGATGTTACCCTCCACAGATGCTTCAGAGGCTACAACAGCTTCCAGTCATACATTAAGTAGCTGCAGGTTTCAAAAATATACGAGAGTTGTTGGTTGTTTTTTTTCAACGTGCGAGTGGCATATTTAACAGAGGGGAAGTTATAATTACAAGCTGCTTAATTATAGATCAGCTATTAAACTCTTCAATAACAGAATTTTAGTTGCTATGTTGTTAAAAAATATATATCTTCCTTTAGTATATATTGCTATTTTTTTCCTTCTAGTTTAACCCTTTAAAACCTGAATCGACTTCATTAAATCACAAACAAAACGTTTCACAAGCATTGAAACCTCTGTAACCGCAAAAAAAATTGGTCTGATTACTGTAAAAAACAAAGCACAGAAAAATCAACTTGGCAAGAAATATCCCACACACTGCAAAAAAATAAAAATAAAATAAAAGGCGACTAAGAAATGGTTTGAAATAGTTTTGATGTCAAAATATCAAAAAAAATATATTTATAATTCTCTGAATTATATATTTTAAATTCTGTTACAGAAGAATTTTTTGTAGCACTTTCTTAAGATCATTTTTGTCTTTTTTAAATTTTATTTTATTTATTTTTTGCATATTTTCTCCTGTAGCCCCCTGAATAACCAGAGGTGCAGACTAGAAATACAAACTGAAAAAGCTTGTAATTCTTCCGTGTACCACTGACGTCACCGTTTAGCAGAAGTTCAACAGGTTTTCAACAGCCAAGAGACACAGAGAACACTGTAAAAAATATGCTGTTTTATGTCTCATTATACTTCAAACATAAAAAGACGAAGTAAATGTTGAAAAATGGCAAAGTTGTCTTTTAAGTCAACTGGATGTGGACAAGTCTGGACTCAAAATGGAGCTTATAGCTAGTATGTGGAGCTCATATTGGGATTATTTTGTCACATTGGTACAGAATATTCAGGGTGAAAAATTAACTTTACTGTAAGACAAAACTTATAAACCAACATGGATGAAAGAATCCTGACAAAATGATAACAACTACTGAGCTCGCGAGTGAACAGCAAACTTTTGCAGTGTAGTTATGAGGTGAATATAGTTTTTAATGCTTATCACTGGAGATGAAAGTCAGAGGAAAAGCAGCGACCAAAACCATCAGATTGAAGCTTGCCTCCAGGATTCTTTCAGGTACGATCACGGTGATAAAATGGGATCAGCTGGGATATGATGGGGAGTGTGACACTGGCAGTAGGTGGAGTGACGGTTGAACTCCGAATAAAGGCGAGAAAAAGATGGGCGGATGTGGAATAAAATGACAGCAGTGCATGATAACATTAAAAATCCTCTCTGTGCAGGACTTTGTAATTAATTGCAGGAATACTGTATGCACGACTGCATTAGCACGGCAATGTGCACATGGAGCTATATATTTTAATAAATTCTGGCTGTTATTGCACCAGTGTGAGGGATACCAAAAATGATTGGCAGCCCTGTGCAGAGGTAATAAAGCAGCTCATTCTTCTGTCTGTCAGGACATAGAGCGCACATTCACCAGCCGCCAACGGACACAGCTTACTCTGGTTTGCTGAAGAGGACGTATAAAAGTCCTGTTTCTTTTGTAATCGGCCCAAAAGCCTGTTTGATATTTTAATCCAATCTCACCTTACCCCGTCTCTCAAAAATGAAAAATCTGGAAAAACAACACATTAAGTTTACATTTGGCTAAACCCTTTCCATTTTGACCTACTCCAACGAGAATGTTTTTATTTTTGTGGAAAAATTATAAAGTCCACATCAAATAGTGTACTATTACTCATGCCCATTTCAGAAAGAACTATTGACAATCGCTGCTACAGTTGGATCCTTGTATAAGATTTCCAACCAGATAAAACTACAGAAGTCTTTTTATGCAACAGAGCAGGCGTTCCCATGCATTCACTGTTAATTTTTACACACACTGTAAAAACTCACTATCTGCCAGTGACCTTGCTTCATTCATCTTTCATGCTTGCAGAACAAATAACAACCGGTGAGCATCAGAGAAGAAGAAGTTGTATGCGCACTGACACAGAGTGGCTACACTGTAAGGTTTATTTTCATGTTTCCAAGTAGCAGAAATACCGGAGGTGTCTTTATCTGGGGTGACTTGTCTGAGCAGTGACCCTTTGTAGCGTTTTCAATCCAGTCACATTCAATCTGGTTGTAATTACATCAGTTCTATGCAGAGAGTGGAGGTTTATACCTTTTAACACGACTATGAGAGTGTGTGCGTGTGTTTGTGTGTGTTAAGTTCACCTCATGCCCTCATCTAACACCGAGGGAGGATGATGGGAGATAAAGCGCCCCTATGCCACACTGTACACCAGAAAACTGATCTCTGAGATAATAAAGATCTAAAACACTGATGTTCAGGTTTCCAGTTGGTAACTCTGACTCATAACAACGCCCTCGGTGCAGCGGGCATGAAAGAAAAACCTTGAATGGTTTCGACATGCGGAGGAGTGAGAGATATGGTCAGCGGAAAAGGCAGAAAGAAAACAAAGTTTTTCCTTTTCCAGTGAGACTCGACGAAAACTTTATGTTGCATGCTTGGTTGGGAGTATTGGGTACAAAAAGTCTTTTTCTCACACTTGTGCTACTTTAATCACTGTAGACCTTGACCATTCATTAAGAGAAAGGCTTTTTTGATCATGCTTGATTGCAGGTCAAAATGTTTCAACCATTAATACAATTTTTGGCTAATATTGCCTTATAATTTGCATGTCTAGATCACTATAGCCTGAAAAAAAATCTCTAAAGGTGCTGGTTTAAACATTCAGAGCACATCAGAGTTTGGGCAAAGACTGTCTGCACATGGAAATGGCTGAGCTGGTAGCTAGCAGCTAATAGTGCTAACTCCAGTGCTAATAACAGCAACAGTGCTGACAGAGCTAACATTGTTAACCACAGAGGAAATGGAGGGTAGGCACTGCGCTTTCGCGACACCGCTGTCCAATAAAATCACTGATGTTACTATTACAGGTTTTCGCATGGGCTACAATCTGTAGTTTATAGGATTTACACACAAAAATTTTGATCATAGGCTGCAGCCTGTGATCACCACCTGAATGACAACACCTGTAGATATCATCTGTCATACAGGATTTACACGTGTTTGCAGCAATTAACTAATTAATTTACCAAGTAAAGTCTTGCAGAGCCAGGAAGAGTATTTCCTCTCTGACTGCCAAGTTGGATCAAAGTCTGTCATCCTGTGGTGTCTCCTGTGTTTAAATGCAATTTAAAACAAATTTCCTTTAACTCTTCATCACCTGCACTAGTCTATATTTGTTACATCAAGGGTGTAGAGAACATCATGACTTGTTTAGCTGCTAACAGCCCACCATCATCCCACTTAGAGAACGGGTGAAATCAAAGCAAACCAGTTGGGCTGGGACACCAGGCCCCCAAATCACTAAGCCTGCCCCCAATGAAAAGGAGAGCAGCAGAAGGCAGCTGAATGAGACAGGGAGCGATGCATCATCATATTCAAAAAGAATTAAAACTGAGATTAAAACAAAGTCTTCTGTAAAAGTCTGAAAACGTCACTTTCCATTGCTGAACATTTTACTGTTCAGATGCTGTGCCGCTGAAAGATAAAACCACTGCCTGTCTGTCTCTGTCACTGCGCCGTGCTGTCACTCTGCTGCTACCATCGATCAGCTGTTGCACAGACAACTGTCACACAGTCTGTATTAAGTTTCCTAAAAACAAAATAACTATTTCTGTGCATTTTCAGTATTAACTCTCTAACCAGCTGCTGCATGATGGATGTTAGATGTAACTTTACAGTTTGGCTCAAGATTTTCATCCAGGAGTTGAGCGCTCACTCCCCTTCAGATGCAGCAATGTTCTCCAGGTTAAGCAGGTTAGAGTTATGACACATGTTCACCGACAGGAGAGTTTTAGCTTCCTTGGGTGTCATTGTTCTGGCCTGTTGATTTAAAGCACGTCTGAACTGTTTGCAGCTGGCACACAGTCTGTATTCAGTTTCCTAAAAACAAAACAATAACTATTTCTGTGCATTTTCAGTATTAACTCTCTAACCAGCTGCTGCATAGTGGATGTTGAGTAAAACACAGGACACACAGGCAGTGGCGCACAGTTTGTGATTATAACAGTCATGTCTGATGTGGATAAATGAGTATATATGAAGACTGTAGAATATCATTGGTATGAAAGACATACAAGCCTGTTCTCAGAGGTCACGCCTACAAACACATCTGTAATCAGACACACCGGCTGACAAAATCCTCTTCCGCAGCAGAGCAACAAAACAAAGTTAAACTCACATTTTGGCGTCAGTCTGGAAGAAAAAGTCCGTGATCCGTGCAGTAGGAGCGGTGAGTCCTCCTCAGTCCGCACACAAGCAGTCCTCTCCGGTCAGCAGTGGCCTCATCCTCACCGACATTTGCTCAAAACCGGCACACTCACGCACAACTAATGACTTACTTAACTGAAATTACGCACACATTTGCGGTATTGTCCGAAGCTGCAGTTTCCGTCTGTTTACTCAAACTTTCAAGAAACCATCCCCTGCTACACCAAACTCTTCCGGCTCCATACCCTCTTCTCTCTTCCGGAACTGCATCTCTGCCATCTGCGGCTTCCGTTGCCCTCCATGGATGTAGTTTCACTATAATACATCCATGATGTAGCTGCCCTCGCGCATTCTCTCCCCCTCGCGCACGCTCACGTTCTTTTCCTCAGGTACAACCAATCACCACAGGTGGCCTGACCGATTCTCACATTAACCAATCAAATAAAGAAGCTCAAAATAAAGGAATACTTCGGTTTTTTTTTTTTTTTAGTTTAACCAAAGGTTTGCTCACATTTAAAACATAATTTTAACATAAACATATTTTAACTACTTGTTGAACTACCGTAAAACTGCAATCGATAGCCCGGGTTAATATTTGCTTAAATCATTGAACCTAACAGGCTTATATTTGGGACAGGTGTCTATATAGGGCAGGCTTTTATTTCCTTTCATACAGAAGTGTTGCTCAGCAAAGATGGCAAATACAATTAAATTGTTTATTTGACCCTTTGAAACCTGGGTAAATTTTCTTTCTTTCTTTCTTTAGTTTTCTAAAACATGGGAGGAAGGTAATGAGCAGCAAAAGAAGAAATGACCCAAGTACAAGAGAATTACCCGAACATTTACCCCAAAAAAATGGGGAAAAAAAGCCCGAAACAAACAAGAAAGCGACCTAAAAAAAAATCTTAAAAATTATAATAATGATATTAAAGCTGTGAGCAGCGATGATTGGGCCCTTGCACCGCTGCGCTTGTCGGGACTATTTGCTGGACGCTGACTGACGTGACCGCGTCTCTCTGAGAAAAGGCAACACTGCACGCAGCAGTGAATTAGTGTTTCCTCCAGGTAGTGCTAAGGCTGGAGATGAGCTAAGTCACTTTAGCAGGTGTGTGTGTGTGTGTGTGTGTGTGTGTGTGTGTGTGTGATGTAATCTGCCACTGACAGCGCTGCAGGCTTACTCACATCAACAAGCACAGGAAAAAATGATACTTCTCATTTTTCCCTGATGATCACAATAAGTCACTAAATGTGTGTCTTGTTGCTGCTTAAATATAATGCCACTGAGAGGTTCTGGCCCTAATAAAAAGCGGACCAATTACAATAGAGTCCTCGCACTGGTCAGTGCTCGGGCCCTAATAATAAAGTTACACTGATGGAGGCCCCTGTGCTGCTGTGCTTGTACATTTTCATCAGAGCTGTAGTTTTTTTTTTCCGTTCCCACAAAGTCATCATTCAACTTTGTCAAAATTACCACGGTTTTAGCCTGTAGTGAATGTTGCTATAGAGAGGATATATTTTTTTTTTTTTTTTGGACAGATTAAATAAATGGTAACTGAGAGATTACCTTGAGGTGCAGGAACTCGCCGAACAGAAGCTGGCCTGAGTGTGATGTCAAAACTTCGGCCGTCTATTCCTAGTATGGCCAAAGACTGTCTGTGTCTTGAGCTGCATATTTGCAGGGAGGCTTCCCTATACAATCCTCCTCATCTATATATTAACAGTGAAGGCCAAACTCACATTTTATTTTCTTTACTTTCTGACTTGAGGGCAAAGTTATTAATATTCATTAAATCCGTGTTAATTCAGGCCAGAGCGCCAAAATATTTGCACTCCCTTCAGCATATGGCTGAGTATATTCTCTCACTGCACATACGTTGTCTCACATGTCAGTGTAGTGATATGATTTTGGGAAAGCTGCCGCTGTGCAGGCCATTTATCAGCCAGAGCTTAGCCTGTCAACATTCAATAATGTACTTCACTGTGTTCTTGATCCCATAAAGCTCCAGTAAACTCTCTCAGCCTCGACAGTGGCTGGAGGATGAGCTAAAATATTGATTGCTCTCACTTCTCCACATAAATCCTTTTAACAAGAATGCTTCATCTATCACAGCTGTTGGACGCAGAACCTTGTGTCTCTAGAATTGTAAAAAACATTAATATTGTATGTGAATCTCTAATAGATAGCCATGTATTATGAAAGCAACATTTTTCAAATGGGGGGGTGGTCATAAAAGACTGAGTTAGTGCATATAAGGTAATGTAACTTTACAGTTTGGCTCAAGATTTTCATCCAGGAGTTGAGCGCTCACTCCCCTTCAGATGCAGCAGTCTTCTCCAGGTTAAGCAGGCTAGAGTTATGACACATGTTCACCGACAGGAGAGTTTTAACTTCCTTGGGTGTCATTGTTCTGGCCCGTTGATTTACAGCACGTGTCTGAACTGTTTGGCTTGCTGATTTACAGCATGTGTCTGAGAGTGGCCCACAGCTGGGACGCTCTCGGCCAATCCGGGGCCGGAGCAGCCCAGGTCATGCTGGGCGACGTGGCTCCACAGGGAAACATACTGAAGTCTAATAAAGCTCCAGCGTGTCTGAGAGCAGAGAGGCCCCGATCCATTGGGGAGACTCAATCTGCCATGGCCCATCAGTGAAGCCCTAAAGCACAGCAATGGAGTCTCACTGAGATGCTGCTGCTACCTCTGTCTCCACTCTACAGTCCATCACACAAACACAACATGCAGTAATGACCGATACGCCTGTCCTGTGTCGGCTGATATGGCTTAACCCTAAACTGTATGAGACAACTGATGCTGACTGACAAACGCTGTGCATTGTAGTTTGTGGGCGACAGCAGACAGTAGCACACTGAGAACTGGGCTAAACTTCACATGAACAGGACTGTCAGCACTGGTGGTGAAGAAAATTGTTTTTTGCAGGTTTTAAATTGAAAAAAATAAAAATGAATCATGACTTAACCCTCTGAAACCTTAGCAAATTCATTTGTTTTCATTCAAAAACATGGAAAAAGTCAATGAGCAACAACACATAGCCCAAAAAATAGCAAGAAATTCATAAAACTTTACCTGAAAATAAGCACAATAAGATTTCAAAAAACAACCAAGAAAATAACCAGAAAAAGTGCACAAAAAGATCTTTTTTCAGCTGTGGATTAATACACATTTGGCTCTTGTGAGTATTAACAGCTCCAGGATGACATAGGTGTGACTGAGTCAAAATCTGCTTCAGTGGTTAATCTGTTGTAAATAATGGCTACAGACATTACAGTTTTTAAATTGCTTGTTTTGTGTCCAAAACCCAGAGATATTTAAATCACAAACAAATAAGTAAAGGAAAAGAAAGGCAGCAGATCCTTACATTTGAGAAGTCATTTCTCCTCAGACTCAAAGACTTTATTGTGTAGTCTAGGCCTTCTCATTATTCACTATAAAAAGTTGACAGGTGACTTTTAGGCAGCACTTCGAAGGAACCTACTGTCCCTCCACAGCTTGGTGTTTCCAGAGGCCTGCAGCCGCGAGACATGCTTCATTTAAAGGAACACTTGACTTGATTTTGAACCTTATTTCCATGTATTAGTCATAGTGGTAGTAGGTCTGTTTCTTCGACAATTCTTGCCAATGCTTACTACCAACAGCCGGAGCAGCTGAGCTTCTTCTGTCATCTCCTAATGAGTTTTGACTTCAGTGAACGGTGGAAGAAGTACAGAGAGAGTTTGGCTCAGATGTGATTTTTTTCTCTGCCAGGGTTCTGGGGTCATCACTGCAGCTCAGAGTTGAAAAAGGCAACATGGTCAGCTCATGTTCACATTGCATCGCATGTTGTCAGGGGCGAGTCATATGAAGAAATGAAATGCAGCCCGGTAGAAGAAAAACTCAGGCTGCCACTGCTTTTTGCAGCGCCACGGCAGGACGATAGGAGCCTCCAGGAGCTGACAGGTAGAGTTTGTGCTCCAGCTGTTCACCAGTGCCAACTCAAACCAAGTCACTGCGCTGCAGCTTCACAGCGGCCAACAGAAACAGGAGGGCAGTTAGGTGAGTAAGTGTTTCTGTGGACTAATGCTGGGTTTCTTTATCTGACACATTTATCCTTCATCATTTTAATCATATGAATGTACTTTTAATTTCTCCATAAAGCACGTAAGTCAAGATCTTTTAAATGTGTTCTGTTAATAACTCAACTTGACTTAATTTAATATATGAGATACAGATACTGATAGAATCTCTGTAAAACTTATGTACAATTTTACTTTCCTTTTTCCCAATAAAATCATTGTTCACTTGTATTTACGTTGTACATGCAAAGCCTGTTGTGTTTGCACGCTGGTCAGGTGAACGGAAACACATCATCAGCAGGTGTGACAAAGGACCAACAGTCGGATAAACACCATGAAGTTGGACTGATTTGTGGATGTCCTCCTCCCAACTACAGACATCATATCTATGGTTGCCTGAACAGAAGAACTTGTATTTCTAAGTGATTTTTTACAACAGTTTATTAGCAAACATTATATGTTTTTATGTTTACTTAATGCTGCCATTCCTGCTTCTTCATATTATAAGTCTACCACTGTTGTGTACTCTGTATGTACAACATGCATTGCATGTTCAAGAAGAATTAATTTTCTGTTGCAGGTTTTCTGAGGGACAATTTGGTGTCACACAGCCTCAGGCTTCTCTTTATGCAAAAATAATGTCTAAAGATAGAGGGTGTCATATGATGCACAGATAATAAAGCCCTGTGAGGCATTTTTTCCTTATAATTAAATAAAATGTCCCTTTGATTGTCAGCAGAGAATCTTTTCACAAATATGCTATACACACACACACACACACACACACACACACACACATTTATAGACTGTTTACTCCAGCTGCTTTCAGTGCTTACACTTCAATATCTTCTTGAGTTTATACAGCTGAACTGGCACTAATTAATTTTCAGGACTTCCACTTCTACTGACACATCTAGGTCAAATTTCACCTACAGTTTGATAGACCTTCCACCTGCATTCAGTGCTCAAAGTTCAACTAAATCTTCATTATTTTGACTTGAACTTCTCACAGCACTCGCTTTGAAAATAACAATCCAACTTTGCTAAGACTTACACCAAAACAAACACTTTAACTTCTTTGTAATCTCCATTTCAGCTGGTACTTTAACTTCTTTCAGTATTTCATTTTTTTTCAGTGCAAATTTCCAAATGACCCCTTAAAGTCTAGTGCGTAGAATTTAGTGGCATCTAGCAGTGACATTGCACATTACAACCAACTGAAACCTCTCTCTTGTGCAGCTCGTTCTCATTTCAAAGTCATTAAATACAGCCACTTTGACAGTGCTTTTGGTGTATGATCCTAACGGCAAAAGCCACCTTTCGCACATGCATGATATGCCCCTGTAAGGCATAATTGAAAACACGGCCAGACGTGTGTCGTCACATGAGAATGCAGGCAGATGAACCGTCGAAATGATATGCCACAGAGCAACATCAGGTTGAAATGCTGCTGGGAACAACGTAATATAAGGAGCATGAGGGCCCCTATACAGCAGGTGGGTGGGTCCAACAAACTCTGGTTTTTCCTTCAGGATTCTGGTTATCTCTTCCCATTTGATTTTAAGATTTTTTACCATGTGCCTCCTTCCCCTAATCCCAACCATACACGGCAGCATATGCATTTGTTGACGCCCTGGCGTCGGTTGTCATGTCCTTTTGTTGCCTAAGTAAAACCATGTGCAGCGTCATCCTACCATGTGCTTGTGTTGACATCACAGTAGCAACATGAATAGCAGACATAGAAGGATACCTAAAACAAAATATGTAGACGCTGAAGTCCATTGCAAAGTGGCAATATGTGACCACTTTGGATGACAACTTGCTGGCATGTAGAAGAACTATGGTGGCCGCCACAAAAACATAAAAGTGCAAATGGCCCTATCTAGAGCCAGTATTTGGTTTGTCTGTTTTGGTCCACCTGTATGTAGATCAAAACAACTCATTCAAAGGTAATGAAAACACAACATTCTTAGTTACAGGTGATTGAATTTTATTAAATTCATAATTCATTTATTAAATCATTAACATTGATGTTACAGCTTCTGCAGTTAACTATTTGCACTGGTAATGTCACATTACATTTGGCCAGTCCCTGTACACAAGACTAAAAAACACATTTATTTTAACAATGAAAGGTTTGCCGCTAATGGTGAATATAACTACTCTCAGGTGGAGTTCTCTATTTGAACACCAACTGAATAAGACTGAAACCAAGGAGCCTCATAAGAATGCTATTTTCATTTTTTAGTGTAGCTGATACTGAGCTGACAGACGCGCCTTTCCTCTCTACAACCCCCCCAAAACTGTCCACTATGTTTTCAGTGTACAGAGGAACGCTAGCTTGACTTCCCACAGAGGTCTTACCCTTCGGTCATAAAGGCCACTTTATACAGCTGTACATCTGTGACCCAGCCTGTGGAAATGTCACAGCCGGTCTGTTTGCGGCCTCTGTGCTGGGACACACGCACCGCTGTTACACCCTCTCACCCACAGATGCCAGTCAGGGATGACCGGGCCTCACTAATACATGCTAATGCATTCAGAGTGGAATATGTGCTGCGAAGCACACATTTCTCTGGAGCTTGATTCATCCTGTACCTCGATACTAATGTTTAAAACATTTGACCTCCAAGTCTTGATATCAGTGCAATACAAAATGAGTTAAATCTGGCCTCGGCCGCTGCGATTGGTCCGGTGATGAGACCTCGGCAGCAGATGTGCGCAGCGCCATCACGGAGCGTATTTGCAAGGGATTACCTCGATGATCTGCGATAAAGTGCTCAACTGTTTTCCACACACTGCTCTCATGGCCACAAGGGCATTAGAGGCAGTCAGAAACAGAGGGAGCGAGAAACAGAGGGGAGGGAGACAGAAATAGTAAGCGAGCTAGATTGACGCATGGACAAAGAGTGACAGAGAGACATTGAGAGGTAGAAACAGAAGAAGACAGAAGGCCGTGCAGGGGGAGAAATGAGCAGTGGCAGAAGTGACAGACTGCGAGTATGAGATGGCAGAGAGGGAGAGTGAGAGAAAGAGGGGAACAAAGAGCATATTGTCAGTGCTGGGCGCTAATCGTCCCCTCTTAGGCTGCCAGAGACAACAGGTGAGAGCAGTTTGACTCCCTGCAGGCTCCATGAAGCTTTCAGGGCTGTGTGTGTGTGTGTGTGTGTGTGTGTGTGTGTGTGTGTGTGTGTGTGTGTGTGTGTGTGTGTGTGTGGGTGTGTGTGTGTGTAGGGGCCGGGGGACCTCAGGAGAACTCTGCCAATGCCAACTCAAACGGCAAATGAGGAGTGAGGGCCGCACCATCAAAGGGCTCTTTTCAGACATGCCAGTGCCTTGGCTGTATGTGTGCGTGTGTGTGTGTGTGTGTGTGTGTGTGCCCATTTGCATGTGTATTTTGTGTGTACACATCTTTTAAGAAATTCTCCTTCTCCTCACACCAGCAGAGTAATAATGGTATATGTGTTCAAAGAAACAACAGAGGGGATGTTCAAAGCAACAGCAGAGGAGACAGACTTTGATGTTTACAAGAGTGCGTGGGCTTATTATGTGTTAACAATCTGACAAAGCATGTGACCCAGAGCAGCTGTTTGCAGAACTCTCACCTTTAGGAGCGAGGAAGTGAATTTCAAGCAGGAGAGATTAGGAAAGAAAAGCGAGGAGAGAAGTTGTTATTGATGCGATTTTAATGGCAAAATACATTTCTGAAGAGGAGGAGTCTTTTAAGTCGGTCCATTAGACTCCATTGTTAATTTACCATATTATGATGACAGAGTGGGAGCTAGAGTAGATCTGGTGATGAATTTAGTGGATGAAGAGATTTTTTTTCTGGAGATGAGATCTGCAGCAAGACTCCTGAGAAGCTTTGTGGACTGGATCTGTATTTGAATCAGACTCAGGGACTGGCTCTAATGAACGTAAGAGGTGGACCAGTGTACTACTGCATAAATGAAAAATTAGGTTTACTAGAACTTTTTTATTTGTATAATTCATGGCATCAGTTATGTACTACAGTCCTGAGAGAGATGAAAAATAAGAGATGAAAAATAAAACATTTTGCAGTCATTATCTCCTAGTATCTCCTACGTACAGGATGTTATGTCCTACAAAGAATATCAAATCTTCTGCGTAAGAGGTCAACTTTTAGGCCTCATTTGGATGTTGAAAGATGTGCAGAATGAAACGCTTAGAGCATGATACAGAGCACATTGAACGTTTCACCAAATGCAGCATAAATAAAAGGTTTTACCTTCCTAGTTAACTAACTACAAATGTTCACTGTAAAACATGATGGCATTGTGCAGTGGCACCGTCAGGATTTTATTTTATACGCACAAGAACCGCTCGCCTGCAGCATCTTAATTCCCACACGTGCAAATATGCAGCCTATTCACCAAGTGAGTCAGTGAGCGAGAGAGAGAGACTGATTCATGTTTTTATGAAGTAACATGACTGTTCAACAACACCATAAAAGTCTGATTAACCTACTGCACGCATTTCAAATACCAGCCAACAGCTTGGGATCAAACTACTCAGGTTAAGTAAAATTACCGAAATTTGGACTTTTGTGCAGTACTTGAGGAATTACATTCCAGCACTGCTCATCAGATGGAAGCACAAATTACAATAATTGGAATTAATGTGTCATGCACAGTAGTAGCCTATTTCTTTAGCCCTTAAATTCAATAACCAAATCAGAACAATTTATCTTAAAAATAATTTAAGTTTGACATTCATAATTTTTTAAAATGTCACATAGATTTAAAATGAATGTATCCATGCACTGACCAACCATTTGTGGACTGTAAAACAAAATGTTTTTCTCTTATCTTGGTATGAGTGTTCTCGACCACTCAGAAATTTTCTCTCGCCTAAGTGCACAAACAAGAAAACATATGTGAATCCCAGAAATCGATGGGTACAAACAAAATGAGAACAAATCATGGACATGAACAAAAATAAGACAAAATAAGACAAAAATATATCCTATGTAATAAGATAATAGATAATATCTTCAGAGATAAACTTTTGGCTTTAATTAAGCTGTTTTGCATGCAGGAAGCCATGCAGAATGAGATGCTTCATGCACGATACAAAGGACATTAAAAGTCCAGCCAAATGCAGCAAAAATGAAAAAACATTTTACCTTTTCTGTTAACTAGCTACAATAAACCAAACTTTTCCTTCAAAATCTGAAAGCAAACCGGTGATTGGTCAAAGCCCCTACACCTGTGGTCCACTAGCACAGGTGTTTTCACTTTTGTTTCCTGATTACGCTCTTCTCAGGACTTTGTGGACTTGATCAACAGCTCCCTCAGTCTCCTGTTGGCTGTGTTGCACCTGTTAGGATGCAACAAGTTACTTGGTCGAACAAACAGTTTTATCAGGATGTAGCTGAAAACACAAGACAGTGTGCTGATCAAACTTTCACAAAGCCACGTCAGGTGTATAATAAAAATCCACATTTACCACAGAATCAATGAAAGCTCATTTGAATAGTGCTTTGGGACACCTGCCATGGCACGTCTGATAGAGCAGTCATAGAAATATGTGTTGGTTTGCTGGTGGGGTTTCATGCTAGAGAGCAGATGTGTGACACTGTTTTAGCAAAGCTGTTGCAGTCGTGATCTTATTCTGTGACCATTGATGAAAAATGATAATTTTGTTTCAAAGAAAATGCTGTAATCCAGACCATTTTAGGGGCACCGATGAATAATTTTAAACATTGTGTTTCTGTGGTGATTCATGAGAGAGCAAGTAGAAAAGAGTTGCAGTGGAAAAGTGCAGCGCTCTGTAACGCAGCACGGAGAGTTAACTATGCATGCAGGGCTAAACAAATGTATTGGAGTCACAGCAGACCATGTCAAGAAACATCTGGGGGCAGTGTGTGCGTGCATTTACGCGAGCATATTCGTGTGCATTTGTGTGTGTGAGCCCACAACCACATCCTCATGATCGTCACAAGATAAAACCCATTAATCCATCATACATATCAGTATAAAACGTCATCGACAAAGATATAAATAAGAGAGATAAGGTTACAGTGTGGAGTTTTTAGATTTGAGGCGTGTTACCACTGAAGGCATTCTCAACAGCTAAGTTATGGACGCCATTACTGGACAGGCAACTTGAGCTCAGTTGGGTTTTAAATGCCAAGCGATGTCCTGCAACAAGAAACAGCCTGAAGTAGTTCTGCCTGTCAAAACAAGACATAGTGCCTCTGAGGGCGCAGTGTCCAGAGAGAGTTCTTAAAACTGGATTTTGCATCTGGGAGCCAACCAAGTGGCAACTTCCAGGGTTGGAAAAAAAAAGTCAAAACAGAATTGTCAAAAACTGCAGTTCCTCCAAACGGCCACTTGAGGCTCGCACCAACCTTTGTTTTTCTTGCATGTCTCCACGGCAAATAAAGAATCCAAAAAAAAATGATAAAGTTGTTGATGAATTGAAATAAAAGAGGGCTGCTATAACAGCAGTCAAAGCATATCAAAGCATCCATTTCCAAACACATGCTCAAACTCAAACGAATAATAGTCAAATTTTCCATTAACCCTCAAATTGCGCAAATTAAAATTCCGACTATAAAATACATCACGTGAGGTGGTATTTCAGGTGATTCGAAAAAAGACATATTTTGCAAAAGTGCCATGGAAACATTTTTTTTTGCTTTTATAGGTCACATAATGTAATGGCTATGTGTTTGTTGGTAGAACTGGCTCCCATGGCCAGCAGGCGCTACAAGAGGTGTTATTGCATCGCAGAACTCTTCAAAAGTTATGCAGATCATCTGGAAATATTGAATCCACAATCCCTCTGTGAATTCGTGGACTATCACCTCCCAGAAATACCTCACGCTTGCCCCTCTCACTTATAAGGAGCTTGCTTTTCAATTGTCGTTCGCATAACATGTTTACATCGCCTTCGATTGAAAATAATGGCAGCTAGCACAGTGGCTGCAAAATAATGTTTTGAACAACCGTCACCATGCTTCTTGGAGTGTTAGCCTGAGGAGAGTCGCATGACATCACTCAGTGAAAACAGTCATCTCACAACTGTGTTTTATTGACACGTTGAAAAATATCGCTTTAGCTTTAGCGAAAAGCTGTGATTTAAACGCGTCTAGAGGTACACTGGTATACCATAATACACTGATACCACCCAACCTTAATTAAAAACTTACAATGTAGGCTATGACTTAGAGTCTTTCAATTGGGGCAGCTGCTTCTCCCTTACCTGGGGCGAATTCCTACGACTAATGAAGCCATAAACATGACATCATCTGCAAACAGTGGAGATGCCAGGCTGCTGTCAACAAAGTGGACACTCTCCAGACCTATGCAGTGACATCCTGTCCATAATTAATGAAAAATGGGGACAAGGTGCATCCTTTTAGTCTACAGTCCACACATTTTTGCCAAGAATCTGAATATACCTCTTCCTTCTCCTCCTGCCAGCGCACAGGGACCAAATGAGTCACGGCATGAGGAGTACCTGTGAGGAAATACCAAATAGTTTGGTCATAGCATGAGGAGTAGTTGTCTCTTCCCAGTGTTAAACAGACCCAACTAGTTCACACACATCCTGTACTTTTGCAGATTTTCCTGTAGTATTTTATCCATTCACATCTGTGTATCAACACACCCCAGATGTCCAAGGATGGTGTGATAGCAGTGAGTGTAGTCACACACACACACACACACAGTGATACTGAGTGTTTGACACACAGTGACAGACTAGAAGCGGCAGGTTACAGAGTCTGGGAACTGACGCGTACTAACAGCAGAGACGGACTTGGATTCGGTCCAGACTGCCTGCCTCGCCAACTGTCAGTCATATTACACCGCTAACAAAGAATGCAATAAGTACCAGCTAATTAAATCAAACTGGATACACTCTTAGAAACTAATACCACCTCAAGGCTTATATTTCTGTTTTTGTGTCAGACTGTGGAATCGATTGCTTTTATACCTGCTGCTGAGCACTTCTCTCATTCAATGATACACACACACACACACACACACACACACACACACACACACACACACACACATGCAGGCAGAGAGGTCTGCACAAACACAGATGCCAAAACCCGCTCGGTCAGTGACCCCTGAGGCAACATGGTGTACTGTAATTAAAGTACATTAACACATGCACCACAACTGTTTTTTTCCTTCCCAGTTCAGGATGAGGGGCTATAAAGTGTTTCCCTCATATAGTATTCTGTATCATTATATCCCTTTCCCTTCGTTTGATGTGCTGATCTTCAATCACCCTGCAGTGGAGGGGTGAGGAACATCAGAAAGCTTTACACTCGGGTTTCAGGATGCTGTGACTTTTTGAACTTTAAGCCGTTTCCATGGGATTTCTGACTTGTGGGAGAGAACTTTATTCCTAGTGACAGGTGACCGCAGAGATGTGACAGAGTGACGGAAATGCGTAAACCGTTAAAGTTAAGAAGTAGGATAGCAGTTTAAAAAGTTTGGTGGTCCCGAGTGTGTATACTGCAGTTGCCAGGGAGTGTGTGGAAAGATTGTGGAGAGACTCAACGGCTTTAAAAATAAAATAAAATGTAAATTATGACATGAAAAGGAATCCACATATTAAGTCAGCTGTAACACCTGAACACTACCTGTTGTGACTGAGAGAGCATGATAACAAGTTAGCAAGCGAGTTGTTGAAGCAATTTAATACAAGACAACTTTATTCAGGAATATGCACCAGGTGAGCACATGGGACATAAGATTTAGAAACAACATCCCAGTTGCCATGGAAAAAAATGCTGGCATCATACATTTCTATAAATGACAAATAATTTACATTTACATATTTTTATTTAGCGAATACATTGAAATTTTATGCTTCAACAACACTTACGAACACTGTCCCTTGAAACCAGAATATAAGTGTAAAAAAGAGGAAAATGTAAAGATTCTAGGGGGAAATGGCTAGCAAACTATACATCTAATTAATATAGTAACCAAGTAGTAAAATAAAAAATAATTTAAAATTGCTTATTTTCAGGTTAATTTTCTTTCTTTTTTAATTTTCTTTTGGTTTGATTTAAGGTCCATGTCTTGCGTAGTTGTACATTGCTTTCTACCCATGTTTTTCAAAGAACTTACACCATTTTTTCAGGTTTTATAAAGTTAATGTGTGTTTATGTTTAGGTGTAAAAACTACTTGGTTATGGTCAGGAAAAGATCATGCTCGGGCTTTAAATACCCAGTTTTGGGTGCACAATCCTCGCTGGAAATGCAGCCATAGGCCTTTCTATCAGAAGGTATTTTGATGTCACAATTGGAACAACAAAGCTGTAAATAATAAAATAAATGATGGCTGAATTCCATTTAGCTGCTTCAAATTCAGGATCCTTACATCCTGTATGCTTGCTCACTGTCACTCTCAGTGGGGCACTTGGATACAACAGAGCCATCATTAGTGCTACCTGTGCTTTTCCCACTATGACAAGAAAAAGTGTTTGCTGTGAGAAAGCCCGTCATGTTGAAAAACAATTATGTTTCTTGGCACTATCCTAGCTGGAAAAACAGTGACAGGTCACTACATAACATGCTCGCTTGGTACTTAAAAAGTCGCTGGAAGCACAGCAATGAGTCCCTAAATCACAAGGTTTTTTTCATGTTGTTGGTCTGCAGCTTGTCAGGAGTTTTGCCTATATTTCACACCATCCACCCTCCCCTTTAATTACAAATAAATCTATGGGATTTATTGAAATAAGATAATTTGGCATAACATAAGATGGGCAAACAAGGCAATAGATAAATCCCAGGCAAAGAGGCAGCAAGACCAGCAGCGCAACACCAGAGGCCTCTGCCGCTGGAAGGAGCTCTTAAGTAGCTTCTTCCCAGGCCAGGCGCACCTTGTTAGGCAATGCAGCACACCTGGGCAGAGCTGCAGGAGAGACAACAGCACAGAAAACATACAATCCTAACACTCCCAGTGACAAAGTCAGCTCCTATGAATTAAGTTACATAAGAAATTTTGATACATACATATGCAAATGTAACATAGTTTGCAGAAATGTAAAAGGCCAACATTGTCCTCTGGTGAATACACTGGAAATGAAGGAACTATCTTTATTAATTGTACTTAGATGGTGTCATTTTTTTAAAAAAAAATGCAATTAATCAAATTTCAAACAATAAACCTGAGGCCCGCTTTGATCAGTTCCAGCTAGGAAAATGTCTTTTTAATTTTTTTTTTTTTATTTCATCAACAGACTTTTTTTTTAGGATGATCTGCAAATCTCCTGAAAAAAAATTGCTGGCATCATTTTCATCTGTTTCTGAATCATAACAGTCAATTTTATTTAATCAAGTGACAACAATCTCTTTATGCGGTGAGATTTTTTTCCCTGCTTCAAATATAAATCAGCATGTGTAAATGTCTTGATTCACATGTCATATATCATTATATGGTTCATGACATCAAAAGTCTTACACAGGGAACTAGATTTATTTTTTGGCTCCACTGGTAGATTTCCTTTTTTTTTAGAAAAATAAATATTGATGTCTGAACATGAGATTAAATGACAAAGACAGATGATTTTTGCAGTAAAGGGACCAAACATGGTGCAGAGATAGGACGAGGGCTCAGAGTGTGGGACTGTCTACGTGTGTGCGTGTGTGTGTTTGTGTGTGTGTGAGAGATCAGGCTCTATCCATGACGTTGTCCAGCCCCTGGCAGTGGAAGGGGTCTGAGGTCTGGGCGCCATGGAAACTGCCCATTGGGCCTCAGTGGGGAAGAAACATCATGCACACACACACACACATTCTCTGTTTCTGTTGGACCGCCCTTGCAGGAATTCACGTATTTGTGGAAATGTTAAGAATTCAAGCAATGAAGCTTAGAAAATTGAACGCTGACCAAAAACTAAACACTTCCTAAGCGGCAGTGGGGTCACCCTGGTAGCTCAGTACGATGGTGTTCCTCTCGACACAAACGTATCTACAAAGATTTCAACCAACGAAAAACACATTTTGAACCCCAAAAATCACACTAACAGTGAGTACGAGACAGCGAGCAGCAACCCTCTTCCTCCTTCAATCTCTCTCCCACATGGCTGGCTCTCACTTTCCCTCAGCAGACAATGGCCCCTCTGTCTTTACTGTTTAACCACTTTCTCACCTATACTAAACGCTCACACACACACTTTCGCAAACACACCCTTGCGCACACACAAATGCATAGATGGACACAAATCAATTTTCCTGTTTGCATCTACGGATACACAGACACACACGTGCATGAATGTACAAATACAGACACACATGTGCATGAATGTACAAATACAGACACACACTCACAGCCAAAGAAAGGAAAAAGCAGCAATATCTCTGGTGTGATACCATCCTGAGGATGCCAGGGCTGAGCTGAAGTGTGGCACATGCCTTTGATGTGAATCCAGAGCATGGGCATGTAACAAACGCAGATACCAAATTACACCCTGTCCTGCTTTGATCTCTAAAACCCCATGCCTGCTTCTACAGAGGTAATAAGATTGTGTGTGTGTGTGTGTGTGTGAGAGAGAGAGAGAGAGATAGTGTGTGTGTATGTGTGTTTAGTCCAATGTGTGTGTACATCTTTGCCTGCATGATCAGCATTAACACAAGTATGAAGATAAATCTGCATGCATATGTGTGTATCTGTATGCACGACTGCAAGTGTGCAATGACACGAGCAGTGTGTGTGTGTGTGTGTGTGTGTGCATGAGTGTTGCAGAGTGGCTCGCACAGCGTCTGTATTGGAGGGCAGGAGTTGGAGCGTCCACCCGTGGGGAACTAAACCCTGGCAGAGGCTTGTAGGCACCTGGTAAAAACATGTTCCTGGAGACCTTCTGCCGAGTTTGTCTTGTCGTCACGTCGTCCACAGTGGACTCCCCACTCTGCCTTTGCAGCCGACTACGATCAGGTTGCGTCTTGGATTTCCATCTGAACCACCCTCTAATCTCATGACAGTCGAGCGTGAATGGAACCACTTCTCAGCCCTGTAAGGTCAACCCCCCTCCTCGCAGGAATTAGCACAACACATGTTTATGTGTCGCTCATTACCTTAATGTGTCTGAGGTTTTGGAGTGATGCACTGAGTGATGGATGATTCAGTCTGAATCAAATATTGAAGTGACGTTACGCAGTCATCATGAATGCACTGTGGTTACTATAAAGGGAGGGCTTCCTTTTTTAGAATAATAATTTATCCAAATGGCTGTTTGGATATGTGATGATAGATCAGTCAGAGATCATCACTTTGAATGGCGTTAATTTGAAGTAGTGATGCACAATAATACCGGCACATCATCTGTATCGGCCAACATGCTGATTTCTGCCGATATGACAAACAGATTTTTATTTTTTAGATTTTTTATTGACAAAAACATCAAACCTAAGTTTAAGCATTTTTCTCATTTTACACAATGACCGAATATTACACACACTGAAAAACATTACATTTTATGTCTCCATCTGCTGGTTGGCCATCACAGTAAGAGTATGCATAATATGATGTTAATTCCACTACAGAAGAGACTTGATGATCACCAAAATTATATGGGAAAAAAGTGTATTTAATGATTATCGTCCAAATAAGTTTTTGTATATCAGAATATCAAATATTGACAAAGAATCTAATACTGTGCATCCCTACTATGAAGACTTATTTGTAAACAGAAACCATACAGCAGTGTAGCACAAAGACTTACTTTATTTGCAAAAGCCTTGCATTTCTTTTTCATTACAACCCATAAAAAATCTCTTGGCTTGAAGTGTTTTAAAGAACACCAAGAAAATATAAAAAGCTATAAATAGTATATAAAATCATTACAAACCAAAAAGGTCACATAGAATATTAGAAAATGATATGATATGTTAGTATTATAAAATCATTCAGATATTACAAAAAATTATTGGCACTGTTCTGACAATGCTGCTCTTTATTAGAGCAAAACTAAAAAGACATGTGTGACACAGTACATCGTCATTTAAGACTGGAGGAGTGGGACAAAGTAAAACTGAGGTATTAATTATAATTTGAGTCAGAAACAGTCAGACACCTGAGGGAACCTGGTGGCCCAGAGGTCTAAAGGCCAAGACACACCAAACAGACATAAAAAAATAAATAAAAAAAAAAGTAGTGGTGACGAAGGCTAACTGTTGCACTGTTGCTTCACCTGTATCTCGGCCAAAAAGCTGTGCTTGAACACATGACAAAGTCTTAAGCCAACCACCAACCGACACCCACGATTTGTGCCTGCAACAGAGAAAATCCCTCTAAAGCAGCAGGCGGTGATAAACTGTTTTTGTCATCCAAAAGGGGAAAATGGAAGACTAACGTGACAGATTTGAGACTCTAGTTAGCCAGTTAGCACATTAATAACTAGTGAATGATAACTTAAACCATAACGAAGTGTTTCTACTCAAGATCCTTTTGGCGAAAAACATAAACTTACCTAATATAACTAGTTTGTTTCAGTTTTCTGCTCCCGTGACTTTAGTTGTTTGTGTCTTTCCTCACTTCCATTTCTCTTGATGTGCATGTAGCTGAACAGCCACCAACTGGCTCTGCCGTCTCCGAAAAAGATGAAAAAAAAAAGCTAACAAGAGGCGATTAGTGCCAATGTTGCAGGACACAGTGCCAAAACTAGGTGGACAGATGCTCACCCACAGCCCAACATCAACCAACAGACAGCTGTCGGTTTGGTGTGTCAGGGGCCCTAAGGTTTGAGTCAGCCAGGAACCTTTGTCACAGGTTACTCCCTCTTTCCCTCCTCTTTATGGTCACTATCAAATAAAGGCAAAAATAGCTGTAAAAAGAAAAAAAAAACAGAAAAAGAAATCTCCTGAGTTTCTTAATCATCCTGAGACGAAAGCTCCCAAATTAAACAATGTCCACTGAGCATCTATTTGTCTGACATTTAGATTTGAGTTATTCAAGGTTAAAAAGTGAAAGTTTTGAGTCCGATCTCAACCTAGATGAAAGAGTAATCTGTGTACATGGCAAAAAATAAACATTCAGAATGTAAACATGGAGGTATGCAGTGCTTTTCTTAATTATTTACAGGGTTTTTTTAAAATGTATTTTTAATATATTTAGTGTTTATTTTAAAATAAAATTGGGTTACGTGGAGCCAAACAATTCGGGTTTATAACAAAGGCTAAAGCTTGGAGACAATGTTTAATGACGTCTGTTGCTCAGTGGGTATTGTCATGCTGTGGGAAACGAAGTCCACATGGACACAAGCACCATCAGTGAAAGCTAAATGTTATTGCGGTTTTAAATAGTAAGCATTTCTGTTTAAGGTAGTGTGTAAACAAGCTGATTTGGGGGGTAATAAAGGGGTTGGTATTGCCTTGTTAAAGCCAAAAAAATTCAGTGCTAGCATCTTTTTTCTTTTTTTGGCGGAAAAACTATGACAACTTGTCTCCCAGCATCCCCTCGTTAAAGCTAAACGAGTCATCCAGTGCTTGTAAATACCGCAGCGGCACAGCCAGAATAATGGGGGTGATGAAGAGTGCTGCGGGAGGTTAAACGCACTTCATGGTTGTCTGGCGGCACTCAGTGGTGAACGTGTGCTACTGAGAGATTTCACTGAGGTCATGTTACACTTTCCACTCACAAAAGGCACTCATGGCATTTATGTACGTATAACAAATGTGGCACATTGCTGCAAATACTGATAATAATCCTGCAACTATTCAGTGACATACAACCAATATGTGGCTTGTTTACAAACACATGTAAACACTCAGGGCTGCCAAAATGGCTGAGTGATGTAATGGAAACTATGCACGCACTGGGGTCTGCTGTCTCACCAGAAATAGAAGGCAAAGTATAAAGCAGCAGTCACATTACAATGTCAGCGTGTGTTTCCATCTGGGCATAACACTGAAATCAAAAACTGTGGTTTTATTTTACCACTGAGGCAGGTGTCCCATCATGTTTGGATGGGCATCAAGATGATTCCTCTTTAGGAGGAAAATACATGCAGATTAAGGAAAATAGCTGCTAAAAAGGGTAAATGAGGTGCTTCATTTGGTGCTATAACTAATACTTTGGGAGTGTAAAAGAAATTGAAGGACATTTGTGCACGACTTAGGAATATTAGCTTTGGTTAATTTTTCTTCTGATGGGCCGACACCCATAGACCAGAAATCTGATCATTTTTAGGAAAATTTTAAAAAGACGTAAACTACAGGAGGCCTTTCCTTTAAGTGCGCTGCTCCGTTGACTCAGTGAGCTTCAGTGCTGCATTTCAAAGCACTGTCCATTTAGAGGTGGTGACATTTTAATGTTTAGTGATGTAAATGTCTTGCACTTTACTTTATTTTCAGTTGGCTTTTCGTTTGGCTGCATGAAAACATGCTTGGTGCCCAAACTTTGGTCCCCACTTGTTTCTTGGTCGCTCCTATGTAGCTAGCGGTGCTCCTCAAAAGGCAATTACAACCAGCAACGCTGCTACGGTGGCAGAATATATGGCTGCGGAAGAATCGTACCCAACATCTGGTCTCCCCCAAGGCAGCCGCAGCGAGTAAGGGACTTCATTTCAGCCACAAAACCCTTTTAGCATTCTGAGCACCACTGAGACTGCTAATGGTGCTAACAATGATAACAGCGATAGTCAACACTGTTAAAGGTGTTTACGCCCGAAATGTAGCCTCTTACTCACCAGGGCAAGCTGGGGGGAGAAAGGAGGTAGATGAGCCCGATGTTTTCACAGCAACACTGTTGGTACCGGACAACATTATTCATGGTAATTGCCAAAGGAGCTTGCACTGCGAGCTATCAAACTGAAGAGTAACAAATTTAACCTAAAGACCAACATGTTTACTGGTCAAAAATAACTTCAGCAGTTAACCGATTAACCGTTAAGATTGACTTCCCTTGTATTGTTTTGCGTAGTTGTAGATTATGATGATTATAAAAAAATGCCTTACACAATAATGCACATCCTGGATTTCCACACAGTCTCACAGCCGAGGCTGTTCATTTTCGGGTTGCTCAATTCGTCAAACACTCCGCTGTCGATCATCTCCTTCTGCCACTGGATGGACACTGCGCCTGTGCTGAACTGCTTGAAGAATTTCTCATCCTTGGCCTCAAACTTAATATCCTCGATCTCTGAGGAGTCCCTGAACTTGCCCATGTCCTTGGCATAGACCACGTCGGATTTTGGCACCCAGGGGGGCTCCAAAAGCCCGGCCTCCAGACGGAGGAAATTGATGCTCTTGAAAAAGTGATGGTTTCTTGGGTCTTCACCACTGGTATTAGAAAGACGCAAAAGACATTTAATGAGAGGACTGAGAAAATGAGGGTATAAATGCAGAAGGCGAGTGAAATAATTTATCTGGGCAGTAAAAGTGTTCATATGGGGCATTAAAAGTTAATATAATGTAGCATAGAAAATTGGGTAATTAATTTAACAGAGTAATAATATTAATAGCTTCATTATACAACACCTTAACAGAGTTGTAGTAAAAAAGGAACAAAACAACCACTAAAATAAGAAATAAAAGAATGCAACTTAGCTCTCTTGTCTTTGTAGAAAAAGCACAGGTGTTACTAATAACACTAAAGACGTCTCTGTTATGTTCGAGAGCCTCAGTGGGAGTGTTTAAGCGTGTGGGGCACAAGGATCCTGAATTCAATGTGCTTCAGTGAAATTCAGCCATCATTCATTTTATTATTTAAACCTGTGCTGTTCTTACTGTGACATCTCAAAATAGAAATATGTGAAAAAGGCATATTATAAAAAAGTATTTGTTTTATCTGTTAGGATGGGACAACTCACATCCTGGTTGTTAGTACACTCATAAAAGTTCCAGCGTGAGCTCCGTCAAATGTCGAAGAGGTCTTAAGATGACCCTTAAAAGGGGTCAAAAAAGTTAGACTTCTCTCTGGTTTTAAGTGTTGTCCCTTGAATCATGAGCAGTGTCAGAGGCCTAATCGGTGTGCAGGGCATTAATAAGGAAATAAAATGGCATGAAAAAATGTAACAATGACTCATGAGCATAATATAAAACAATGGGCCACTGGGCACTGGTATGCAGAAGGTCCCACCGCCTCGTCTACATAGAAACAAGAAACAAACTTTTCTGTTGTTGTTTTATGTTTAGGTTGGGTTGTGGTTTTAAGTTTATGTCTTTTTTGGTTGGTTTGTTTTTGTTTTGCCCCGTTTTGTAGTTATCTCTCCTTAGTCGTTTAGAGTTTTGATGGTAGTTGCATTTTACAGGCGAAGGTGGGGGGTTGTGTGTTTATTTGTTTTCCTAATAAATTCAGTATCCGCTGGTTCTGGTAAGAATGTAGTGCTTCATGTGTAAGTTCATTTCTATTATCCTTCACCTCTGAAATTTCGATGACTTGAGAACCGTTCCATGTGTCGTTTTGGGATTATTAGATTTAAATCATTTTACATAATTTTTCTACTAAAAAAGAAACTCAGGAGGAGTCAGATAACAACCTTTTTGTGTAGCAGAACCATATACTTTCTTGTGGCTCCTTCAAGTTTTAACTTGGCATGGCACTCCTGGGTCTGTTTCGTTAAGGACTGTATGCTTTCATGGGTGCAAAGAAAGTTATACATTTTCTTGATTATGATGTCTACTCTTCTAACCTTTTTTACTCACCGGCTCCCAAGGCGATTAGTCACCTTCTTCTTGAGGAGGCGGCTGATGATATCTTTTGTGGGAGCATCAAAGTTCTTGTGTTCAAACTTGCACTCATCCTCCAGAGTGCGACGAGTCACCTCCTCGTTTTGCACCTTTTCTCTGAAGTCTTTAAAAGGCAAACGTGCAGCCACCATCTCATAGAGGCTGCAGCCCAGAGCCCACCAGTCCACAGACGTGCGGTAATACTCCTGCTTCAGAATCTCAGGGGCCATGTAACCAGTCGTACCAGCCTGTCAACACACAGAGCGAAGAGAGAGGAGGATGAGGGAGAATTCAAATAGACTTTTCTCTACTTCTAGGGTTAACTTTAATTTTACAGTCTGTGTAGTTATTTAGCTTGAGTTGGATTTTGGGGACCAGGACAATAATGAACCACTTGGTATGTTTTTGTGCTTTTGTGTAAAGTCATTCATTCATTCATTCAACCTGCACTTGTATGGCACCTTTCTTGTCTCGTAGACGACCCACTCTGCCTCCAGAGAGAGATTTTAAACAGAATTTCTGTTGGATAGAAGTATTCGAGGCTGGACAGAATATTCTAGTCTGGTTCTAGTCTGCTTTCATGTGATGGAAAACAAAATTAATGAAACATGGAGACAAAAATACAGACAGAAGAATGTAATGTGAAACAATGAGACGCTGTTACAGCAAATAATGCTGCACTAACTGGCCTCCATTAGGACGGTCAGCTGACAAATGAAACAATGTTCGCTCTGTATCCGGAGCGGAAGCCTGCTGTGAATCTCCTGACTCATCTCCTTGGATAGACACGTGGAGGCCATATCTGGTATTAGTAGTGTAAAAGATTAACCAGCTAATGCTAACAGGCTCTACAGTCTTCTGCACATTTCTTGATCAGTGTAGCAGCCAAGTTTGGATGAGTTCAGGCACTCTTTAATAGGATTAATCCGAGGGCTATGCTCTCTCATCTGTCTGTGAGAGCAGGACTAAGAGCCACCATATCTACTCCTGGTACGATGTTTGTAGTGATGGGCTGGGGAACAAATGCACAGGGTAGAAGAGAGCAAGAGATTTCATAGGACAAACCACAGAGAGGCTTTGGAGAGTGTGTTACAGCGAGCACTGTAGGTGAATCTATGGGCAGGTCATTACACTAACCCTCTGGCAGATCGTTTTGCCGTTCGGCAGCTCCACAGCCAACCCGAGGTCCGACAGCCGACACTGCCCTTTAGCATCCAGCAGAACGTTCTCAGGCTTCATATCCCGGTACAAGATGTCCATGGAGTGCAGGTGGAGCAGTCCGGTGGTTATCTGAGCCATGTAGTAAACGACACGCTCCAGACGAATTCCCCGCACCCCAAGCTCGTAGATGTGGAACCTGAGGTCTCCTCCGTTCATGAGGTCCATGACCAGGCACAGGTGGCTCTTGCTGTCGTAAGCGTAGGCCAGGTTTACAATGAAGAGGCTGTTGACTTTCTCAAGGATCTCCTTCTCCTGAAGTGCCAGCCTCTCGCTTCCTTTCTTCTTCAAGCGCCGCTTATCCAGCTTCTTGCAGGCGTACATCTTGCCAGTGTGTTTCACCTGCACCGCACACACCTGCAAGACAGAGGAACATGACTTTAGATTTTGATAACTTTTTATAACTTCTATTGAACAATGGAAATGCTAAAAACATAGTGTAACAGTGGCACAAATAGAGAAAATGTTAAGGTCAGCTCAGTGCACATAGCAATAGCACATACACATTACATAGCAATATCAAACTAAACTGTGCTAAACTTAACTGTGCTAACATAAACATCAGAAAGGTATTCATCATACAAGACCAAGTAAGGCCTGTAGAAACAAAACTCCTGATACGCCTTTCCACAAAACTAGCTCTAGTTCTTCGGGTTCCAAAGCAATTTAGTTTTGGTCGAAATGCTCTGAGCGGTTCAAAATGCAATGTGGAAACTGAGAGGGCAAGGAGCGACTTAAGTTACCTAAAAACAAGCAAAGAAAAAAAGTGAAAAACAAAAAACAAAACAGACAACAACAAAAAAGAGAAAAGAAAGAAAGTGCTTTTCTGTGACCCCATTTTAAATAAATAATATAATAATAATAATAATTAAGAAAATTATAAATATAATTTCCTGGACAGTTTTCCCTAGTTTTTGATCATGTTTTTTTTTCAAAATACTCAACTTTTAGATCACTTCCACTTCCTTTTAGATCAGAGATTTACACATTTATTCATATTTCTGGCACCCACCTCACCAAAGCCACCTTTTCCCAAAGTCCTAAACTCATAAAAGTATTTGTCAGTGACCCTCTGCTTCTCGTACTCCTTCCATTGCATGAACCTGTAAAAGAAGGGGCTGTTGAGATACTCCGAGAAAGGTTTTCCCCTCAGGAAGTCTCTTGTGGCTTCTCTTATCTGATCCAATATCTCCTCATCACAGTTCTTGTTTGATAAGTCATTGCATCTGTCAGCTGCCTCTGCAGTAAGGTAGGAGAGAAAACTCTTGGACTCAGGCTTGCAGAACTTAGAAACGAGACTCTGCATGGCCTTCTCCCGGGCTTTATCCTCAGCAAAGCTCCAGTCATTCAGCTCCTCCAGGAACTCTGCAGTGACCTTGTACTGCGGGTTGGAGGCCAGGAGAAACTGCTGGAACAACTTCTTCCCAATAGGCTGTTGCTCACACAGTGACTCGTAGTTCCTCCCCACCGCTGCCACAAGAGTAGAGGACATCCTTGGCTTGGGCAGCATCAGGGAGTGCCTCTGTTTCCTCAGTTTATCATGATCTATGTGCTGAGCCCTCAGGTAAGCAGTGTTGGCCACCAGGTTGTCCAAACCCGGCAGGTCATCCATTTTGGATGTGTCCTGGGACATACCTGCAGGTAGCTGGGGCCTGATCAATCATGATGCTACAACTGACTCATCTGCATGTTCGAGGCACAACTGAGCACCTGCTTCCTGAACATCCTACATCTCCTGTGCCACGCCTCCTACAGCATTAAAAGTACCAATGTCCTCTGGGATGTGTCGTCAGCTAAGCGTCTTTACATGCTTATTCGTAGACAGCACTAAGGGAAAGCAACTTATGTGGTCTGAACTTAAGAGGCTTTGAGCTCGTCTATTTTTAGAAGATGCAAAGTGCATTGATTGTGCTGCCAGCATTACACGATGAGGTGGCAGATACTGTCCTTCACAAGTTTTGGCTGATAGCAGCTCGTTCTGAGACAAAGAAGCCACAGAGGAAGCTGTGTTTGTGTGATACGTGCAGTAATGAAGTGATGCACATGTCATAGATTATTATTGGAGAGAGAGAGAGAGAGGGAGTGAAGGCTTTGCTAAATTAGTCCTAATTGGTTAAGTAAGCTGCCTAAGATATTAATTTTCCTGACTGACTTTTGAAAAAGCTGTCAGGGGAGTGAAAGCTGTGCACTCAGTTACTAAGCATGACAAATCTTATATTTGTATGGGGAGCGATTTTGAAAAGTACATCTTTATCTGTGATCCCTTTAACCATATAATTGTACTAAACACCTCTTAAAAATCACTTATCACCTGAGCACCTATGCAAATATTGCAGTTCCTTACAATAGACCTGCTTTACACCTGCAGAGCTGAAATGATACAACGTTCCCTGCTGCACCCTTAAAGGGACAGTTCTCCCCAAAATCAAAACTACATATTTTTCCTCTTACTTGTAGGGATATTTATCAGTCTAGATTGTTTTGGTGTGAGTTGCTGAGTGTTGGAGATATCAGCCAACGTGATTTTGGCTGATATTTCCAGTATAATGGAATTAGATGACACTTGGCTTGTGGTGCTTAAAGTGCCAAAAAAGAAAAAAATTGGAAAAAAAAACTAAATGGCAACGTCTCGAAAAACAATGGCTCGGTTATTTAAGATAATCAACAGGCCTCTCTGTGAACAGTTTCAGGTAGGAACTAACTTATATCCACCAAAACAACTTGTCTTTGTGACAGTGCGAGATGTAAACGTTAACGGCGTCCTCGGCAGAACTGTATTGTTAGCTAGCTCAGTGGTGCTAGATGAGCTAGTAGTAGATGCACAATTCCTTCTGCACAGTGATACAGTTGGCGGGTGAGTTTCGTTAGAAAGAGAGTAGTTTCTTCATTAAACTGCTCACAACAGGCTCTTTTGATTATCTCGAGTAACTGGGTTATGATTTCTGCCAAGAGACATGGTTTTTGTGTTTTTTAAATGTACTTTTTGAGCACTTTGAGCATCACAAGCCGAGTGCCATCTACTTCCATTATACTGGAGAGAAGGCAGACATTTCTACAGCTGACATCTCCAACACTCACCAATTCACACCAAAAAAAATCTAGATTGTAAATAGCACTACCGGTAAAATATGTATTTAAGGGGTGAGCTGTCCCTTTAAATGAACAACTCTCTGACATATTTAATATTTAATAATATAAGCTTTACAGATGTAGTGATTGTCACTTGCAGTATCAAGTGACAATATTTGAGCATCAGCAGGCACAGGTACTTCTGCTAGCTGCACAAGAATTTGCCTCTTTGGGGACAAAATAGATTTCTTGACCTTCTTGTCTTTGACAGGTATTTCTATTTTATTATCAGCAAATGTATTGCCAAACGTATTTGGTTACATCACCTTGAGCTCCAGGAAATTGTTTTCTCAACTTTTACAGAACAAATGAATGTAAAAATAACCGTCAGGTAGTATTTCAAATATTCATTAGCTGCAGCCCTTATACCTGTAAAATATCACGCCAGGTGTCCTCATTTGACTTGACGGCACTGAGAGAGGGAGTGCCTCCCGTTCACTTCCTCCACGCGGTCAAGAGGTTTGAAGCAGCGACCTTCCAGTCATTAGCCTAATGTCTAAGTGAATTACCCCGATCAGTCGTACCCAATTACAACATTCCCTGACAAGGAGGCTGTGATCAGTATTATTTTTTTTTTAGAGGGAACACTGCGTTGTCCTACATGAATGTGACAGCAGAAAATCAGTGAAACATTTCTGTTGGTGTATGTGCTCAGGTGTTAATTATACATCTATTATTGGGATTTTATTCCTGCGTCATCGATCTATGCATCATGAAAATGTTGTAAAGGTGGATCTTATCTCGACAAATGTGCACTGTCTGCTAATTTCATTTAAAACAATGCATATTATTCATCTTTAATGGATAAAATGTTGATCTGAAAAGTAACTATTGCAGTCAGACAAATGTGGAGTAAGAGGTAGGCTGAGAAATCTTAGTTACATCCCACCACTGCTGATTTGAATAGGTTAAGTGTGAAACTGGAACAAGGCCAGCCTCACCATACACATATAACAACTGCTAGTGGTTAGCGTGGCCGCTGTCCAGGTAGTTCACTTTGACTGCCGAAGGACTTACGGCATTAAGGTGACATAAGGAGTATGGACTCGATCCCTAAACCGGACATCGATGTTCAGCAGGTGCTAAGTCATTGTGAACTTCATGGATGATGTTCAGATATAAAAAGGTTTTTTTTTCCAAAAAAGCAGATTAGTATCACTGTAAAATGTCTAAGTTTTGCCCAGCCTGAGCATCATAATAAAACATTTTAGATGCGTAAAGAACATTAACATGCTTTTCCACAAGACATTTCCTTCACTGTACAACAGAGGCTAAACTTCTGGAATCAGAAATGTTGTCTGAACCCAAGCAGCAGTTCAAGAAATCAGTCTGCTATTTAAATTAGAGACTGTCTGATTAAAGACTAAGTGAAAGTTTGTATAAAACTTGGCAAGATTTAATTCTAGATTTTGGAACTTTGCAAATGTTTGCTCCTGGTGATGACATATTTTCATCAGTAGCAAAAAGTCCAAACCAATGTGTGCTTTCCTTCAGAAATAAAACATTTGTTTTAGAACGACACACAAACATCCATAATTTCCCTTGTTTAAAGGAATTGTATACCAAACTCATTCATGTTACCGGATGAAAGAATGCATATTTTTACAGCTATACACAATTCTTTATTTTTTAAAAAGACAGTCACATATTCAAGATGTGCTGAATACCACCACAGACAATAAAGTAAAGCTAACATCTGACCAAACACTGCAACGAGGTCCGTCCTTCTCTTCACGATCCATCCAGCCACATCAACCAATCAGTGACCAACCGACCTGTGCTGCTTTAATTTTGTCCATCGTCCTCCTTTGACACCAGGACTACTGGAACATGCATTCATAAGTAGGAGGACAGAGAGTTGTCGGTGTCAGTGTTTCTCTGCACAGGACGCTGCAGTGATCATTGTCAAGTCTGTCACCACTTTCGGGTGCTTACAGGTGTCGTCAGAGAGTCAGACCACCTGGAGATGGAGCTTATTTGCCGATTCTCTGAACGACCCAGTCCTGCTGACAGAGGGGACAGCGATTGTTCTGCTTCACCCAAAGGGACATGCAGCAGTTATGGAAGGAGTGGTTGCACTCGCCCCACACAACTGTAAGAAGAAGACAGAGGACAAAGGGAAAGACAATGAATGAGTATAAACAGAGAACAGCTTAGAAAATACAAAATATTAAAGTACAACCTTACTCATTGTAAAGGTCCCGTGTGTAGGATTTAGGGGGACATATTGGCAGAAATAGAATACACTATGTTTTATGTAGTGTATATTCACGTGAAAATAATTAGTGTTGTGTTTTCCATATGAGCCTTATATATTTGCATAAGGAGTGGGTCCTCATTTATGGAAATCACCATGTTACACTGCCATGTTTCTACAGAACAGACCAAACATTTGCATTTTTGCATCAGCCGCTGTAGTAAGATGCCCATCTGCACCTAGCAGCGTCGAGTTAAACTGGTTTTAACATGAAGTGCTTTTACAAGGTTAAATAACCTGGTAGTTTGTTTTGGAGAAGCAGAGACCTCTGCAGATAATTAGGCTCCTGTTCAAACCTTCTCTACGTTTGGATCTCACGAAAAAAAGATTATTTCTAACATGAAACTGCTTTATTCAGCATTTCTTGAAGTCACCAGTTTGTTTTGGAAACTACAGATAATTCAGCTCATGGTAAAAACCTCTTGAACAATGAACACTGAGGAAATTGTAACGTGGGTAAGGTTTCAGCTGGTTGCAATTTATGCAAACATGTTTCACATTTCACCTTAAAAAATGGTGAAATTTTAAAAAACAACATCTCCTACAGACACAATCATTGGTATCTAGTGTATGTCATCCTTCCTGTAATTAAATAACGTATGTTTTCTAAAAAAAAAAACCCACAAATACTAAATAAATATTAATCTTGAGAAAGTCAACTGTAGAGGGCCATTCACACTGAATGTAGCACTGATGTGTTTTACTGTTAGCTGGATAGGTTTCTTGTGATATTAATATAATAATATAATTTCAGCAGTTCTGAAGTCAGACCTTGTCACACTTAGCATGCTAAATACACCTGTTAGGAGGGAATTTACTCACTTTATTGATATGTTTGATATATTTCATGCATACAATATAATGACACTATAATTCAATGCAACTTCAGGCTATTGTCATCCATTTGCTTTGCATAAAACATGACAATTAAACACCCCGCCCTCTGATTAGCTAGCTGTTTCTTTGACAGCTCCCCAAAAACTAGCTAATATTAGCTTGTTGGATTAACCTGCTAACCAAACGTCAAATGCTTGTTTCGTTATTAAACTCCAGTTTGGTGTATTTCATGGCCCACATTGTCTTACCAACACAATCCTCCTGTTTGTTTTCCGCCTGGCATCGAAGACAAGCGTCTACAAAAATAAAGAAAAGCATGTTAAAGAGGCACTGTGCCGGTGACTTCAGGTATTAATGGTAACATTAGCCCCGTTAGCTACATTAGCCAGTGCCCGAGCTAAGCTAGCAGACTAACAGCGTCTGTTTCTCGGACTCACCCATCACTTGTACCCGGCAAATGGCACAAGTATCGCACTCAACGTCCCAGCTCCACATCGCCACAGCGTTCCACTTCTTTAGGGAAAACATCTTGTCCCCGCCCGACTTAGAGCCTGAAGAAGTGTTGTGAGAGAGGACGATCCCCGGCTCATCACCGTCATCCATCTCTGCTGTCCGGTATCTGCGGTAACGCTAGCACGGGCTAGCTAAGCTAAACAAAATGGATGAAATGCTATGCTAATGCTAGCTGGGTTAGCAGACGTCTTGTCTCCATAGCGACGAAAGATGGCGCTGTTATCCAGAATATATAGTCTCTCTGTTATGATAACGATAATATACACAAACACACTTTGATAAAATACCAGAATACGAAGACAAAAACATGAAAAAATAAAATAAAATAATATGCTATGCTAATGCTAGCTGGGTTAGCAAACGTCTTGTCTCCATAGCGACGAAAGATGGCGCTGTTATCCAGAATGTAGTCTGTCTGTTATAATAACTTAAAATACCAGAATACGAAGACAAAAACATGAAAAAATGAAATAAAATAATAATAATAATAACATTATTATTATTATTATTAATATTATTATTATTATTATTACTATTATTATATTATTATTATTTATTTATTTACTTGCAGTTTTAATTCTTTCTATTTTTTAAGATTTTGTAAAAGGTCACTGAACAGACACAGAGTTCAGAGGGGACAAGTCATCATGGATGTAATGTGGATACTTATTCCTTATTGAATTTTCCATCTCCTAAATTGTAGGCCTGGTGCCACCTTCCAGTTGAGTATTCAGTGAAATCACATTTCTTCAAAAATTCATGTTAAGTAGATTAACATTTTTTTTTTTTTAGATATGAAGCTCAGTGTTAGTTTACTTAGGCAGACTTTATGCATCATTTATTCACAATTCTTCTCTCATCTCACCATGATCTCTATCAGTTAATCGTGTTGCTACTTAAAACTTTATATCTGTTCTTCTCTCTTCTGCTGTCAGCTTTCATTTTAGGAAGAATTGTTGCATCTAGTCATCCTATCCAGAGCCAAGGACGAACTCATCAAAAGCCGTCTTTCTTTTCAAACCCTCAGTTCCCTCTGCGTCTAATCCCATCGCCACCACCAGTGTCCTGGGTCGGGAGTTCGCTATTCTACTACAGCTTCACCACTCTCCTAAAATATACGACATCATAGTGAGGTCTTATTGCCGAAAGAAAGTTCACATTTGTCATTATTTTGTGCACATGTAAATAAATATTCAATTCACTCAGAATGAGCTCTCTCCTGATTTAAATAATAGTATACATATGAGATAAAATCCTGTGTGTGTTTATGAGAAGTGATAGTCTGGAGATTCATCTTCGAATAATGTACACCAAATGTTCAAGACTTTTTTTTTATTTTATGTTATGAGTCAATGTGCAGCTTCCCCAAGGCATCTGCAGGTCAGACCCAGGATTAGAGTTAGCGCTCAAGGGAAGTTCACCGGGTTACTGCTCCATCAGTCTGTGTTCTTATGTATGTTTTATATTTGCAGACAACATTTGACAAAGCTGCAAGATGCATGTCGTGCCAATGTGCAGATCATTTGTGCCAAACAAAGGAACACTATATTTAGTTAGATCAAAGTCCCATTCATACAAAAATGAAAGGAAATCATGAAGTTATAATTTGAATATTACATTAATCTTATTGAGTGATAATTAAGTAGTATAATTAAGTAGGAAAACCAAAACAAATGGTTTCCACTTCATTAAATTACTGGACACACAATTCACAAATTCAAATGTCTGGAGCCAGAGCTGAGTCTTCTTATCTCAGTATGTCAACACATGAAAAAAATGTGATTTATTGCACACAATAAATTTGCCCAGTAGAGTTTCCCTGTAACTTAGCCCACCTGGCTGTAAGGATTTGACTGATTACCTTGAAAACTGGATTGTCGGGGGGAAAGGATGAAATGTCACTAATATGTATATCTCTCTCCCTTGAGGTTAAACATGACCATTAATGGTCTGTGAAATGTTTGTAAAATATATTTTTTTACAAGCTTGAAAAGACATGATCAAAACAATCTTGTTAGCTGCTTGGTACATATGTCTTAGACATGATTTCCTAGTGAGCCAAATAGGCAACTGTTGTGAGACTTCTGTTGGGTTTTGGTTTTGTTGGAGTCCAAAGTGGAGACTGATGCTGGCAGGTATGTAGAAAAAGAGTTATTGTAAAAACAGCAATTAAAAAAGGAGCAGGCAGTGAAGAGCTGCAGTGGGAGCTGGCTGACTTGTAGAAAATTTTTTGGTAAAAGCTGAGCTCATGGAAAAAAAATAACTCAGGCACAGAAGACACAAAGGCTGGCAAAACAGCAAGGCACACATGAGCACCGCACCACACAGAACGATCTGGCAGAGTAGTGAAGTGAGGACAAGGCTTACATAGGCAAGTTGATGAGCTGAGTGGACACAGGTGTGCCTCATCTGCTGCTGCTGGAGGAGCCAGCCACATACAGTACATGCCCTGCAGGATACAGAGAACGGGGGGGACTTACAAAAAAACATACATTTCATGTGCATTTCAAATGTATTTTATCAAAATTTGTAAAGAGACATAGCTCAAATTACATAAAATACAATGTATAAGGTCAATTTGCCAGTCATTATTTAAACAAAATTTTAAAAATGACATTAAAATTTGTCCTTGGTCCTGCTACATCTTTGAAGTTGAAGGAGGAGTTGATTAAAATCACCAGCTACTGTGAAATTTCTGTCCGCTTGCATTTTGCTGCTGATGGCATCATACAATTCCATTGGTGCGTTTTTTGAATTTTCATTCAAGTTTTGTGTCCTGTCGGCTCTGAACAAGGTCCGCCCATCCAGTGCAATAGCTTGATCCAGGATGTTAGGGGTTAACCATGTCTCTGTTAAGATGTTTGCAGAGCAGTCTCTGATCTCCCGCTGCTAAGTGAGCCTCGATCGCATTTCCTTCACTTTATTCTCCTGTGACCGGACATTAGCCAGAAGAAGGCTTTGTAGAGGAGCAGCTCTCGGTCCAAGTTGGGTCAGCCTCGCCCTGATGCTGGCTCTCCTCTCTCTCTTCGTCTGGCACTTTCAGATTCATTTCTCCCCTCTGGTCTGACTGGCGCTCGGCATATGCCATTGATGGGGAGTCTGCTGCATTCAGTCCGAACTGAAATTTTTCCAATTTTGATAACAGCTTCTCTATCATAGAAAAGTCGTGCTTTAGCAGAAAGGAACCATGGAGTCGAAAAAATTAGACTCAAAGTACGGGACAAACAAAAATTTCCCTAAATATGGGTTCTGTTGCTAAAGTAAGTCTCATCATCATGATGTGTGTTCAAGTGATCATTTTTAGATAAGTTTGGTTCAAATTAGTTATTCAATTCCACAAAAGAGGGATTTTCTGTGGTGATTGACAGCTGTGACAGCCAATCCATGCACTTGCATCAATGGAGCTGCTCGGGAGTGATTAGACAGGTGTTTTGGTGGGAATTCCCCCACTGTGGAAATCACTACTCGTACTGTAAACTGTATCTTGCATATTTTAGCTTCACTTAAGCATCACTGGGGTTAGTGGGGGCTCATAGTCCATCTTTATATACAGTCCATGGTCTAGCCTGACTAATTATATAGATAAATGAATACATATGTTAAAAAGTTTGTTTGTACATGCTTTTTTATTTTAAGTTTTTGATACTTTACACTTGCTATTGTACTTTTATTTACTTTTGGAGAAACAATTCTTTGATAAAGTATGGAAGCAATATTTTAGTTGTGTGGTCCCACTTGTTTGTGTTGTGATTGGTACGTCTATTTATCTTTTAAACTAAACTATAAACAGGACTGTAAGACACTGTTGTGTTAGTAATGAAAGTAGGTGTGGGTAGTGAAGACAAAAATGCTAAATTAAAACTATGCTGCCCCAAACTTCATGCCACCCTGGAAACTGGAAACATCACTGACTTGGTGTTGCAGGTCCTATGTTTTAAGAAGTGTTTTGACAGTAGTGCTCACATTTCCGACCGCCCTTGAATGCATCAGGGGCTGGAGCTGTACACATGGAGCTGCTCTGATGTTCAAATACATAGTAGGCTAGATGCCAGTGCAACTCAAGATTCACACTGCTTGTGAGAGAGGGGTTTGTAAGCTGAACAGACTGAGAGTAGATCTATCATGACTGCAAGGATGCAGGGAGCGACAAGCCGGGACAAACCAACGCCAAAGAGACCTGCAACAGGTAATTTACAATGATTTTTTTTCTGTTCTTCTGTTCTTCTTCCCATGTTTTTAAAATAAATCATGCCAATTTTCTCAGGTTTCAAATGGTTAAACCTAATACTTCACTACATTTTGAAGGTAAATTTGACCTTTTTTTGCACATAGATTAATAATATGAATGAATGAATGAATCAAATTATATATATATATATTGTTATAAATGAAGCTACCCAGCATTAAATAAATTAGTTGAAATTAGACTCACCTTTACCAGCTGCAACGTAAGTGATGTTTACACAGTAATGCACCATTATTATGATCTGGTAGACTAACATAATAAACAATTTTCTGGACATAGTCTTTTTGTATAATGACTACCTTTAATTTTAATTTTTTTTTTTTGCTAATAGGCTACTTGTACTTTTACGTAAATGCAGGACTTCTTGTAACTGAGTATTTGTTTATGCTGTAGTATTATCCTTTCCTTAAGAGTTTTTAAATAAAGAATATCCAAGAATCAGGTGACATATTTTACAGTATATACAGACAGGTGTATTTTTTAATATGGGGCACACACTTTTTATTATAAAAGCTAATTGTTGCCATCATTACTTGTGTAATTTGTTTCCTGTGTCCCTGACTGCTGAATAGTTTTACAATAAAACATTTCAATGATGTGCAGCTTGATGATTGTGTCCATGATTGGAGTACAGAGGACTGAACTATTTTTGTGTCAGTTTGTATTCTTACTATTTAAAAATAATAATCAGAGGACTGCATGTGTACGTTAGAGTGTCGTATTTGGGTCGACACTTTAAAATGACCAGTGTGACTTTGATATTCAATACTGAGAAAATACTGATGACATGTAACTGTATGGTATTTTATCTTTTACAGTATTAAATATTAAAGCAATATTTCTCCACACAGAGCAGTAAAGATGCCATTTGTTAGTTGCATCAAAGAAACACTCATGACATTTGAACTGAACAAACTGGAGACACAGGGTTTGGATCTTTTTTTTTTTTTTTTTAGAATTAAATTAGTTTGAATTGAATTAAATCAAACTAAATTAGGTATGTTTGTCGACCTTAAACTAGAAATATGCAGACTGGCAGCTTAGTTTATTGAGTTTTATTGAGTTACTGAGTTTTACTCATCCTATATGACATGTTTCTTGCTCGTCTTGTTGGCAGAGATAATGGTGAGGGTCAGGAGAGCGCTGTGGTTGGTACTGGGCATGCTCAGTCTGTCTCTGCTGCTGGTGGTGCTGGGAGTCTACACGACGACACGAACAGAGAGCCTGAATGTTTCTGGCTACATCTCTGGAGTTATTGTAAGGTTTTTATTTGTCTCTCTTCAGATTCCACAACATGATTTATTTTTTCAGATACAGCGAGATGACAGATTGGGTTTATAACTTTGCAGCTACAAGGAAATCAGATGGAGGTCCCATATAAAAAATCTGTCCAGCATGTGATATCCATTATGAAATTCAAGCTACAATGCCAAACGTTTAGCTTCACTTGTTGCGGCCTTCCAATAAACATTTGTTTGAAACGGAAATCATTTTAGGTAGGCCATTAAACTGGTGACAGTTCTTTGCTTCAGTGAGAAATTCACGCACGCTTGTCCAACAGTGGCTGGCATTCAAGTTTTCTTTTTCTTGTAAAGCCACAGAAAAAAAGGGTCTCCTGGATGTCAAACTTATCCTTAATTGTACCCACCAGAGTCAGTTTCTAGAGATTTGAGCCATGCAGTTATTGCATCATTCTTTCATATTTCGATCACCCTTTGCAACAGCATGCACTATAAAACATACTGCAGACCTCCACAAGAGCCACTTTAATAGCTGTTAAAAGTGCTAATACCTTGCTGAGCTTTTTCCTTGGAAGAGAACCAAATCATAACAAAGTATCACAGTTCTTATGAAAATTAACCATATTTCTTTATTTTGGATAACGATTACTGTGGTCATTATGTTATGTTCTTTACAGCTGACCCTTGGATCCTTCCTGGGACTTCTGGGACTCTGCCTGGAAGAAAACCGCAAACAGCTGGTAAATTCTCCTCACACACCTACATCCTCTGTCATAATTCTTCCTTTGTTTTCCCTGTACACACCCAAACCGCGACCTGCCAAAAGATAGTGTTTTTTGGCCAATAGTTTATGCGTTAGCACGGTGACCAGCAGTGCTGCTCTGCAACATGCAACATACGTCATGTGACCACCCACTGTGACAACTAGGACTTTTAAAGTGTACCATTAAGGAGAATGCAATTCTCCTTTTTTTCTGCTCTTCTCATGTCATGTCTCAGCCTTCACTCTTTAAAATGTCTCAATATTTGTGGAAGACCATTATATTAATCCTGGTTGGCAGTTAGAGGACAGACACTAAAAACAGGGAGTAAAGTCACGATATAAAACAGTAAAAAGGTTGTGATTTTAGACAACAGTGTGCATATGGCTTTAATAAAAGCAATACTCTGCATTCAAAGAGCTTGAGGAGAGGGTGGTGTTTTTTTTAAAAAAAAAAAGTGTGTAATGAATGGATATTACCATGTTTTTAATATTAGTAACTTCATTATTTTGGAGGTTACATCAAAAAAGCTCAAATTATGACTTGCACATCCTATCATTTCATTGCATGGATGCCTGATAATGTTAGTGTGAAATCTATCGTTTATAGCTATTTTCTGCTCTATAATTTTAGTTTACACAGCCCAGTCACCAGAATAAATGTTAGATTTGGCCGTTTCTGCAAACCGCAGATATGTTAACTTTACATCACTTTTGATCTTCAATTTAATTTTGCGTGTTGGTTACGTGCAGGCACAAAAACAGCTTTCTTAGGATGAGGAAAACATCATGTTTTGGCTTTAAATACTGTCTTTTTGTCTCCACAAACATGGCTGAAAATGTCCCGTAAATTGTGGTTTACAGAAACTACAGATAAATTATTTTACACTCCAACAACCCAAGCCAACATTATCCAAGATAGAATCCCATTTGGCAATCACATCCGTTAGTAAAGGAGCCATAAATCTGCCCCAGTATCACCGTGACCTGCATAACTGTGTGCAGTAGAGCACACATGTGCACGTGTGCAGTTATACAGGCAACAGTAGTTACATTACATGAGTATTAATAAATGCACTGTTTATTAAATCAAACAAACAGACAGCTATTGCACAAAGATAATCCAACGCCTGGCATTTATTGTGTAGAATATAGCAAGTATTTGTGTATTTGTGTTTAAAGAGGTACATAAGCTTATGATGGTGAGTACTATTGTCTGGTGTTTACAGTATGTTAACTGGAAATTAAGCAATCTGATTTGTTAAACAAAGAACTGTGTATGCTGCTGAAGTAATTGTGCTTGCCCGCTATAATAATGTTATTCCAAATTGTTTTTCCTCGTATCAGATGTCATGTGCAGGTCAAATATTTACTGATCTGATGTGTGAGCCGATAACATACCTTTCTGTACTTATTTCACTGATCAACAGAAAATGGCATTTTATGTGAAATTGAAAACAGATCTCTACAATGTGAAAAAATATGCATGAAATGAAATCAAAAATTAATGTTAGTGTCAATATTCACACCTCAATCATTACAGGTGCTGCCAGTTGAGAAGTCACATATTTCAGTTAGTTAAATGGAGATCACCTCTGTCACCAATTGGTTTAACCAGATGAGTCTGTATTGTAGCAATACATAATATAGTTCTCTGTTGATCAGTGTAAAAATAAAATGACAATAAATCTGCTTTGGCTTCATGTTGCAGAACAGTAAAATGTTTAAACTTCTAAGCCAATATATGACATATACAGATTTCTAGTCTTTATGGGCACCGTATCAACAGCGTGTACTTTCTTTATTGGGTCTGGCTGCTCAGGAACCCCAGCGGACGATTCTTGTTATGATCTCTTTGACCCCCTGTTCCAACCCGCCATCCATCACTGCCATTAAACCAGGAGTTATGCCAAAAATGTTAGAAAAGAGTAGATCATGCTTTTCAAGAGTGGACATAAGGGCATTTGTGGACAGGTTCTGAAAATTCTTGGAAAGAGCCGGTTGTGGCTGGATTTGCTGTCGTGCTTTTATCCAATTCACTGTTGAGATGGTTTTTATGATAAGAACCTTGGAGCACACAGGAAACTAATTTAGTACAAAATAATGTTTGATAGTGTAATTTTCAGTTTTCATATGTGCCTTTCACGTGTAATATATTTCTAGGATGTGATGAGTAGAGATTGTGATTAATGGAGAGCAGGAATGAAGGAGTCTGTTTAGACACAGCACACTCAGCACCTATACATTACACAGTGCGAACACAGTTGTGTTTGCCCTCAAATAGGCATGAATAATATTATGATTATGATTTGGAAAATTTGCAGTAAAAACAAAGAAGACCTGTTTTAGAAATATTTCTGCTCTGAGACTGATATCAGTTTTTCAGCAGCCCATGTGTGCAAGACTTTCTCCTCCTTTTTGTTGGACTACACTTAACTGACAGTTTGCTGCAATGGAAAAAAAAAAGTTTTACAAATATTAATTGAAATATCTGGACCAAATTGGTCATAAATATTGAAATGTTCTTAATCTTAATTTTGTTTAATGAGGCAACGCACATTAATTAACATGAGCACAAGCACAAATAAAAGCACACAGGCACAAACTAATAGTAACCGCATATTTTATTTGACTTGTTTGCAAATTATAAATTATGTATATATTATAAAAGATATGATATACACACAATGGCACAAAACATACATACACTCACAAATACGTAAAATTAAAAGTAAACAGGAGCCGGTACAGAAAAGGTAGGAAGCCCCTACAAACTGATGATTACTAAATGTGAATATTTTCATAATAGTGTAATCAAAGATAGTCATTATTGTCATTATTCAAATGTGTCATAACCTGACACTGACAGACCGATGCACTTGAAGGGGTGTGGGGAGGTGATGACAGCCAGCACCACTGCACCGGCCTTACCCACACAATTTCGCCCCAACTTGTCACATGTTGCCTCTTTGCAGCGGACATTTAGCGGACATCGTACATTACACTCTAGGTATCCTTCTGCATCTGCTATTGACTCAAAAAGGTGCCGCTACCTTAATGTCAACACAAGCACACGGTTATGTTTAGGCAACAAAAGCACATGCTGGTACTGATGCTTTGATTCAGGCAAAAGGGGCATAATGATAAGGTGTAAAAAAAACCCAATACATTCAAATGGGAAGCAAACACCGGACTCCCGCATGAAAGACCGGGGGTTTGTTTGATCCATTCACCTCCCCTCCCGCCCACCCTATAGAGACCTTCATGTTCCTATTACGTCATCATCAGCAGTGTTTCAACCCGAAGTCATCCAACAGTGTATCATGTGGAAACCCCCTTGTTCTCAGATGTCGCCGCCCATCCACGTATGCTGCGGTAGCAAAAGGTGGCTTTTGGCATCAGGATCTTGCGCTGCAATCACTGCACAAGTGACAGCATTTGATGACTTTGGAATGAGAACGGGCTGTATAAGTAGGCTATTGAAGGTTTTGGGTCCATTTAATCTCTAATCAGATGATCTGTCCCAACACAAAGTGGGCTGCAGCAAGATTGTCTATGTTTTTTCTTTTTTTTTCCAGCAGTTTTTTTCTTTGACATGGTGGCGGTTCATCTGGCCTTTTTCAGAATTTCCCAATGGCCAGTCCAAACCTGGTAAAAGAATTAGCCTATAAGACAGATGAAAAAAAAATCATGTCACTCCTCCTCCTGCTTCCTCTAATGGTATTTACTGGACACCTAGAAAACAACCAATCAGAGCCAAGAAGTCTCTATTTCAGCTGTCAATCACTGCTCATGAACTGCAGTCAAACTGTCAAACCAGGCAGAGAGTTTGTGAATGTTAGAAACAGTCAAGCAAAGGGCCAAACACCAGACCAAGAAACTCATTTTTAAAGCTGTTTCTGAAAACATCTGATTTGACAAATAGGCAATGTAGTAACTGAATCTTAATTAACAGCAACATGATTGACAGCTGCTTTAGTGACTCTGCAGCTCTGATTGGTTGTTTTTTTATTTACATGGTGTGTTGCCATCAGAAGCATGTTATTTTCACAGATTATCTGTCTTGTGTGCTGCCATGTGGACGTAGTGGCAGATTAAGGAAATATGACAAAAAGTTGTAAAAGTTACCAAATACAGCTTTAAATGTAAAAAAGTATATTAAAGAAATACTCTCATCGGTTAGAGTTAAAAAAAAATGCTGTAAAACTATAGCTATTTTTTGAACAAGCTGCCCTGTAAAGAAACCAAATAACTTCACAGCGAGGCTCAAACAAATGAAAACTATAAGCATATTTTCAAAACAGTTACTGCTGTGACTGGCATGCAAAACGTTTATCAGTTGGAAAGAAAAAAAAATCAATAATAATCTGCATTCCTGTCAAACTATGCTCTCATTATAATCAAATAACACTAGTTATTTATCTTTATGTGGAAATTCTCTTATTTAAGCTCTTTCTTCGTTCCTCCTCCAGCTGACGGCTGCGATTGTATTCCTCAGCTTTGGGATCATCACCTCTTTTCTGTGCCTGGTGATTGATGGCGTCTGTATTGTCTTTAACATGGTGAGTTACCTGCACTTCATGCGTATACGATGACTCCAGTTTTGATTGGACTGGATGATGAAACAAAGCAGTAATCTGAGACTGTACAGCAAAAACAAACCACTGTGCTGGCTGACTGTGAGCCTCTTGGTCCACAGTGGGTGCCAACATTGCTCTGTTGGCAATATTGACACAATTTTGTCCATGAAAAGAGTTCCCACAAGTTACAGCTCAGTGTTTATAACATTCATCCGCTTAGCTTGTTTTGTTTTTGACCAAGTAAATTAGTAGTTGTGAAAGCCTAATGTGAGAAAACAAACATGCTGAACTGCACCATATGTATAGAAGCGTTGAGGGAGGACGTGAAGTTGTGCCCAGCTCAGTAAAAAAATACAGTTCAAACAGGTTAACAAAGCAAAGTTTCATTCCTGCTTCCAACCTCTAAATAAAAGACAGATTAATTAAATTTTGATGAGCTCAATCAGAGGAGACTCCTTTATAAGTAACCAGATTTATAAGTGGTTTTAACAGCAATGCATTCTTGTCCTCGTCTGCTTTTTAATCATCCACATTTTGACTGTAATGATTTAACGAAATACTTTGACATTTCATGTTACCAGTGGAAACTCCAGGAATTACTGTGCTTGGCTAAGAAATAATCTGGCACTTAAACCCAACACAATTTGTGGTTTTTACACTTCTTTTTTTAAACAAATTGTTAATTAGTAAGTTTTAGAGGCTCTGGTCAGTGGATGCTGTTACATTTTAAAAGCACCTGACGAGCTGTTTCCAGTGTTTATGATATGTTAAATTAACTGGCTGCTGGTTGTAGTTTTTATAATTAGTGCACAAACGGGAGATTGTTATTGATCTTCTCATCTTATATTTAGTACTTACTCTTTTCTGTTCTTCTGTTCATGTACTTTATTGCACCAAGGGTGAAATGTTGGATCAAAAGTACTGTATTATTCATACAATGTAGTTTTAAAATTAACGCCTTCAGATGTACCATCTCATGTTAAAGGAGGTTCCATAACACAAAGACGCCACAGACAACATCATCGACCAGAATAGTGCAACACTTCCCACAGAAGGAGAATCATAATCAACAGAAAAAGTGTGTATTTCCACCGGTGTTACAATAGAGTGGGGTGAAGTAATGAGTCCTAAAACGCAGAAGTCCTTTTTGCACTTCCGGTTCCCTCTTCTTAAAGTCTATGGGGTTTTTGAATGGGTTTTCAGTAAAATACCTTAAATGTGGTCTGTGGTTAACACAGGGTAAAGATATTAAGACGTTTATTTCTGCAACATAAAATACTTTTAAGGTTTTACTCGTCTTAAAAAAGGCGGTTGCTAACAAGTGGCTAAATGGGACTACAGTGTTTGTCGGGGACGCCAGACGACATCACACCGGACACAGAAACTCATTAAACTCACTTGTCCACCTTTACAGCTTTACAGACTCGCACTCAAACTTGTAGATTTATCTGTTTATAATAGTTTTTGATTGTGTTTTAATGTGTTTCTACAGTGTTTGTAGTTGTGACATCTAGGTCGTGAGACCACAATGTAGCAGTGTATAGCCTAAGCTTTTTACTTATAGCGATTTCATTTATGCTTCAAAACACACAAAAGTGGCGTTCATCTGTGAACATTATCATCCTGAACCTGTAAGTCTTATAAACTTGTGTTCGTCACAGAGCTTATTTTTAGCGATAATTGAAAATCCCATTAAAAAATCCCATAAGGGAATCAATGCAACGCTAACTTCCTGGTTGGTCTACAAATATATGTCATCCCTCCACCACTCTACAGATGGGAAAGGTTTTCCTCAGTTTTGCAGTTAACATCAACGTTGATCCAAATCAAACCACACACCTCCCACAGCACGACAGTGATAGAAGTTACGTCCGGGTTGTTTAAAGTTTTAAATGTTGTATTTCATAAAATATGTCAAAATGCTGTCAATAAACCAAACCAGAATCAAAAAGCCACACATGATTACAATGAGTTTTTACTAGAGAAAACATTTCCAGGGTTAAGAACCTTATTTCACCAGTTTAAAAGAACAATAAACATTATTGTGTTAAAAGGGAGTTTTGGAAACTCAGCGCTTTTAATTCAAATGTGCTTTTGTCGCTCTGTACAGACAGACACATTCATTATATTTTGTTTTTTAACATCTTACAGTTATTCTCTATAAAGTTGGATTGGTGTTGTTTTTAAATCCTGCTGATGATTATATGTCCTCATATAGTGAATTAATTTTTGACAGGACATGCGTCCACTGAAAGCGCATAGATGCCAGTATTACAGCAGCGGTGGCAGTTACGTCTATGAGAACTTCTACACCTCTGTGAGTAAAGATGTACCAACGGTTTCCAGGACAGCTTTAACTAGACCTGTCTGTGTCGTATTTGCAGGTGAACAGATTCTGAACTTGCATTCCTCTCTCAGGTGTCTTGTTGGAGTCCAACGGAGACTTGTAGTATGACAGTACGAAGTGGGACCTGCTACTGTTGTGACCTGTATGACTGCGCCAAGTGAGTCAATGACAAATATCCTAATTACCATGTGACAACTGTCACCAAAATTAATTAATTTTCTAGTCCAACAAATTAAAAATCATGTATAATGAATAAGCTGTTGTTTTGTTTTGCAGCGGTGGCTACCTCAGCAACTACTATGAGTTTGTCGGTGTGCAAAGCTGTGAGGAAGTGTTCACGCTGTACATTTTAATTTGGGTGCTCACTGGCCTAAACCTCGTGGCCTCATTCACAGGCATCCTCACTACAGCGGTGCTGGGCAGCATCAAGGACGTGGTAAGACACACACTGAGAGGTACTTACAAAGGTCCATATTGTGTAAATGTGGTAATTTTGGTACATGTAAGCTCGATTAAGAGTAAATAACAAAAAAAGAAAATTCCTTTCAATTACATTTTAAAGAAAAAACACTATTAACAAAAATTCACAAGTTTCACAAACTTTGTTTAAACTTTAAAGCTGTCGATAGGCCACAGGTAACAGTTTTACCTAAATGCAGCTTTGTGCTGACCTCATTGCCAAACGCTTATTTTCTTACGCACTGTAGCAAAAGCAATCTTTCTGTCCTTTGGTGTTGTTTTTTCACCTCTCAGTTTTACAAACACGGAAAACCCCACAATTTAACCCTGTCTCATAAACATTATGTTTGTATGTTACTAAATTACATTCACAATTTTGTTGCGGTGGCAACATAATCTCTGCCTTGATTATTGTCAGAGATGACATTTCTTTGAATTAATAAAACAGGACATTTATGCAATAACGTGGTTGAGCATGGCAGACATAAAGTACTGAGACTGAGACAACAGGTCCAGACAACAAAAGCACTTTGGTAAAGATTAGAGTAAGATTAGAATTTTGGTTAACCGTCAATAAAAAAGTTAATTAAAAAAAACATCCTCTACCACTGAGTAGTATAGTACAAGACTGCCTATGTTGGTGGAAAACAGATGAAATATAATGATAGTGGATATTTGGCCTATATGTTCAGTATCAACATTTTTGGTTTCCCTCAAAAACATATTTTCTGTTTTTGAAATTACTTGTGTATGATTATAATTAGACATGGCTGAACAAATGAATCAGAAATCAGTCACGTACACTCTTTCAGATTTCTTGGACGCTTGTTGCTCATTCTACTGTCACGTTGAACTCTGCATGACGTGTAGGAGACAGGGTCCGTTTCTTTTTTGAGCCACGGATCAAATTGAAGTGACAGTCAAATGGCAGATCACATCCAGCCAGCCGCACCACATAGAAGACCTGTTGCACAAAGCCTGCCATAACAGTGAAAATTGATAACCCCCTAACACAGCGTAAAGCCTGAACCTTTATTCAACCTTTATTTAAACAGGGAAAGGTCATTGAGAGCAATTTCTCTTTTGCAAGGACGCCCTGATTACAGAACACAAAATCAACAGCGGAACTCAATAGTGTTGTTGCGATTGTACCGCAAACTCTACATGAAAATGAAAGTGAAAACATAAGTGGAGCAGTGGGTTCAGGAGAGCCCTGAGGTTTGTTTTCAGAGAAGTTACACAGCAACAAAGCCTTTATACAGAGCAGACAAAGAAACCTCTCGTCTGAGGTCGTACTTCAAATATTCAGTTTTACTGCAAATCCCTTGACTTAATTCATTCATACAAAAGTAAACTAAGTGCTTTGCCTGAGTCTGGCTGCATAGCATATTTGTTAGCAGGAGGTTCCAGCCTGTTTTACTGTGTATTTAATAAGTGCCTAATAACAGTTTAGCTTAATCTCTGAATATCATGACTCAGATAGCAGATAAAGAAGAGAGGTGAAATAGAAGCAAAGTGAGCATAACTCAGTTTTACGGAGATGTTAGAAGGTTAGGTGGTATTTTAAATGTCTTGATAAAGATCGCCACTTTGTTAATAAATCAGTACAGAGATGATAAGTGATAAGGTAAGATACATGTTTGATAAATAGATTCTCTGAACCTCAAAGGAGACAAAGCAAGTGATGTGTGTGTGTTACCCATAGCTCTCAACTGGTATTTTAAAACAAGCATCTTTTGGTCCTGTCATGTTTTTATGGTCTCTTTGGAAAAATGGAAATACACAAGGTCAAACACGTCCTTTGAAATATTTAGAAGCCCATTTGGCTTTAAAAGTCATGTGTGGAGGATTTAGGGCGGCATACTTGCAGAACTTAAATAGAATATTAATTTATTGTGATTTTATGAGTTTAAAACTGTGGAATCATTGTGGGTTTTTTTTTTTTTTTACCTTAGAATGATTATATTATATACATACGGGAGTCCACCATGTTGTTCTACAGTAGCGCAGAACAGATGAAACAAACGCTGCTTTGTATAACAACAATGCAGGTAATTTGTGGCCTTTGCGTGGACCATAGATTGTTCTTGATCTCAGTATGGTCTCTGTTTGAGTGAGATACTGGCCTCTTTCTCTCTCTGTTTAAAACTCAGACCAAACTGAGATAAAACGGTAAAACGAAACAGCACTGATCAAAAAATAAACCAAAATTCTATCACAGCGTTGCCTATACTTTGCTTACAAATTTTTTTTGAAACATATTTTAGCTTACTATTTAACTTTCCCAATTGTTTGTTACCTGTCGCCACTATATTGTTTCTGATGGGAAAAACCTCTGAGCTCACATTACGTCACCCACCAGCAGGATTGTTTATTGGTCTGGTGAGGCACAATGCATTCTGGTAGTTGTAGGCTTTCTACCTCTTGAGCAAAAGTGAATGCCTCAGTCCTTTCTCTGTGTTTTCTCAGGTCATGTAGCACCAGTTTCAAAGGAATTTGCGTCTTTCTGCCGTATAGACAGCTCAATTTTATAAAAAAGTAAATAAAAAAGTCTATCTTTCCAGCAGTGATATACTTCTTTTAAACACTACTGATTTTATATTTTTGTCAGCTATGGAGCGCTCATTGAGCTTTATGCTGCCAGTGATCCATCCGATCTGGCCTAAATGATCTGGAGTGCTGCAGGAGATGACTGCCAACAGACCACACAGCCTCCATCCTTCTGTCTGAAGTTGCATGATCGTGCTCCTTTTATAAATAATATTGTCCGCAACAATTTAAGGATTAAACTCACTGAACTGTAATAGTTCTCACCCTGGGAATTTATTAGGATTTTCCTCCTCATGTTCTTAAATTTAACATGATTCAACTCTTAAATCATCCATCACTTAATTTTTCTCCCACATTTCACACCCCGCATTTTTGTGTTTATGGTGTTTATATACTGTCGATAAATTTTCATGTGTGACGGAAGATGTTTCTGCTGGGGGAGACTTTTAATATTAGAGTCCAGGAAGTTTCCATATCTGTAGGATCTGTACATACCTACGAGACAAGATTTATTTACATTGCTAAATTTACAGATTGCAGATGTTTCATGTTTTCTTTCCCTGTCTGTCTGCAATACATTACATAAAAGATAGGGAAACTAACAGATTGTGTCATTTATAGATTTACAGTTTCCAGCAGTTTTGGATTTAAGATTACAAAACACTTAATCGACCCCTGGGGAGATGTTGAGACACACTACAGAGAGGCCACCCATACGGAGACCAGAACAACTCTGAGGTCCTAATGTATCAGAGGTTTTGCAGGGAAGGCTGTGTGCTGCATCAATTAAATGAGCCAATTAGGATTAACTGTATGCACCGGTTACAAATGCACCTAATGGTGTGTGAAAATTTCATGAAGCAACCCCCTTAATTTGAGTTCAGACTTCCTGCATCAAAGCTTGATTTATTCAGATGTTACGTGATATATTTCTAGTTATTAAGTGAATGAAATCAAGCTACAGCAGCTGGGATTTTGTGTAAAGGTTTAAATGAATTAATTAATTTATTTACAACCAAAAAATAAAACATGTTATAAACACACAAGCAAAACAAATGTACAGAATCCAAAAAGGAGTAGGTAGAAATAAAACATAAATATCCCTACCCCTTTTTCACTTTTTGTCTTTTAACTCATATATTATTTCAACAAATTCCCAATATATTTACACCTAGTGTACAGATTTCTGTCCCAGGTTTATTTATTTAAGCTTTCTGTGTCCACAGACAACGACATCGTGACACAGTGTCAGTGTTAATTTGCATCTATCTTTGCATTGACTTTGCGTGCAAACTCGCCGTGTGAAACACTCGCATTGTGCTCAGTGTGAACACACTATTGGAATTAAGGCAAAGATGTCATGGTTAGAGCTAGCCAATCTGGATATTTTCTAAGATTAAAGTGGTAAATTTACATGAAAAAACACCCAACTGTACTGCCAGAAAGTCCAGTGATGTAGTATAAAGAGGGACCCAGTCCGTGGGGAGCGTGTGAAGGCCCCTCTGCTGTGTTTTCTTATTCCAGTTTGAGTGCAATCAGTGGCATTGGATGCACCTGAGGCCGGTGTGCTCCATGCACACGAGTCAATTTATGTTGGCAGACCTCCTCAAAACACCTCTTTGCTTTGTGTTTTTTGTGTCCTCTTTCCTTGTTTTTACAGCACAACACCCATACTGCAAATTCTCACTCATCCTCCCCGTACACTACTGACTTCTTGACTTATTTGGATTACTTTTAGTTAATAAATAACTTTGTTAGTCAGTAGTGTTTGTAATGTTTCTTTAATTTTTTTGTCCGGCGTAAGAGCCAGGATGTGACAGAAGTATGACATAGTGGTTGAGTGGGTGAAACACAGGACTTTTATGCAGGAAAGGGGACTTGAATCTAGTCAGACTTAATGTTTTGTCTATTATTTTTAGGCTTGGTTGAATTATTATCTTCAGTTTTTAGGATCTAAAAATGAATCTGGCAAAGTAGTGGAAGTAAACAAGTAGCCATTACTGCGGGGGCATCTCCCAGGCGCATTTGAATGCTGTACTTCTAAGTATACAATTTTCTACTTTAACTTTGTGTAACATTACTTTTAAAACAACATCTAGGAGTTTGAGTTGGCAGAGTAGTGAAGTGAAGACGAGGCTTTTATAGGCAGGTTGATGAGCTGGGTGGAGACAGGTGTGCCTCGTCTGCTGCTGCTGCTGGAGGAGCCAGCCACACCTCCTGCCACACACATGCCCTGCAGGAGACATAGAAGTCCAGGCATTAGTATTATCACAGTAACATTTTTGTTCAGTTATTTGGCCCAACACAACAGGAACTAATTTGAATGAGCTGCAAGTAGCAGAGAACAAAACAGCTCGCATAGTTCTTCGCTGCCCATAGAAAAAGAGTATGAGTAGGCTGCATTACTGCAGAAATACTTTGTAGCCAGCTGCCTTTTTTTCCAGACATACATCATTACTCTACTCGACAGTCATCAGAGAGTCGTTTTCTGTTGTCTCTCTGTAGAGCTAGTTTAATACAGAGGACAGTGTGTTATTGAGCAAATGTGGCATTTGAATTCATTACCAAGTTTTGCTTTCTGAAAGTAATACAATACCTTTTCACAAAAAGTTATGATTGTATTGATTTCATTCATTCATTCAAACCTTTATTTAAGACTCGGGAAATCATTGAGGGAGACAACGCATTTAAAACATAAGCAATCAAAAGAAACAAAACTGAATCATACAAAGCAACAAACAATAATTGCAATGAAAATAGCTAAAAATAGAAATGCAGAAAAATCAACATGGTATGGTGTAGAGATTATAATTGTCCAAGTTTAAGTTCCTTTGCAGATTATTTCATGTATAAGGTGCACCGTAAGACAATGTCATTTTTCAGAGTTCAGTTCTGATTTGGGGAACGTGAAGTAACAAGCTACTCTGTGACCGAGTACCCAGATTATGTGACTTTAGAATTAAGAGGGATGAAATATAGGAAGGAAGCATTGGTTTCAAAGTTTTATAGATGAATAAAAACCAATGTTGGTCACACCTCCTGGCCAAATGAGGCCAGCCAACCTTTTGGTAAAGATGGCAGTGGTGGATACTGTAAGGATCACCAATTATGAACCTTATTTACACAAGGAATAGTGTAGAAGACTTTCTATGATATATACTTTTGATGGTCTTGAAGATATGACATCGACTTTGAGCTATCTATCTACTTTTTCTTGTTATTGTGTGTTGTATTGGTGTATTTTGTTTAGTCAAACTGTAAGGATGAATGTTATGTTTATTTATATAATCTTGTAAATGAATGGAGAGCCCAGGAAGAGTAGCTACTGTTTAAAACAGAAGCTAATGGGGATCTTAATAACCAAACAAACAAATGGAGAACAGAAAGGGTAGGGAGAGCGAGAGAACACATACAAAAACATACAACACAACCAAAGCAGATTCATCACAGTTTCAACACCACTGTCACCACTGCAGACTGAAAAAGAAATTGGTTTCATTATTCTGGTGGGCTACCAAAAGTTTAATTTGTGTTTGTGATATAATGATTAATATATTAAAAAATTAATACTTGGTGTCCCTGTAACGATATGATATTGCCACACAAAAATATTGCAGTACTATTTTTTGGGGGTGACCCAAGTGGGGCACTAACTTATGCATGAAATATGGGTGCTGCGTGTCAGCATAGCTTTAATTTACAATTTATGTCTCCTCTCCTCATACCTACTTTAATTACTAACATTGTAGTGTCTTACATTCCTGTTTATGTTTGAGTTTAAATGATAAATAGACCTACCAATCAGAATTACACCACACAAAAGTAAAGTAAATAACGCTTCCGTATTTTATTACAGAAATTCAAGATAGTCAGTTATAGTGGGGTGGCACCTGGGGTGGCTAATCAGATTTCAGGGATAGTCTGTGCTGAAATCTCCATGGATACGCCCCTGACTGTCTGGGCGGGATTAGAACACATTTCATCATCGTTTCATCATAAAGGCCTGAGTGTGACATCACAGCTATGAAACTCCCCAGCATTCTATATCTGTGTCCCACAGTCTGTGCACACACAGTCAGAGAGCAGACTTTAGCAGAGGGTCATCTGATATTTGTAAGCCCACACAGCATGAATAGGTTATTATCATTTTGGGCCCCTGAGCACAGACATGTAAAAGACCCTGCACCCCACCCTTTTAATAGGGGCTTACAATAGGGGTTGGTAGGAGTGTCAACATCTGGAAAAGTGAAGTGCTATCTTGGTAGCTGCTCTGTTTTGGTTGTTGAACCCTGAAGCTAAAATATCTCATTAATAGGGGCCTACAATAGGGGTTGGTTTGATTGTCAACATCTGGAAAAGTGAAGTGCTACCTTGGTAGCTGCGCTCTTTTGGTTTGTTGAACCCTGAAGCTAAAATATCATATTAATAGAGGCTTACAATAGGGGTTGGTTTGATTGTCAACATCTGGAAAAGTGAAGTGCTACCTTGGTAGCTGCGCTCTTTTGGTTGTTGAACCCTGAAGCTAAAATATCTCATTAATAGGGGCTTACAATAGGGGTTGGTTTGATTGTCAACATCTGGAAAAGTGAAGCGCTACCTTGGTAGCTGCGCTCTTTTGGTTGTTGAACCCTGAAGCTAAAATATCTCATTAATAGGGGCTTACAATAGGGGTTGGTTTGATTGTCAACATCTGGAAAAGTGAAGTGCTACCTTGGTAGCTGCGCTCTTTTGGTTGTTGAACCCTGAAGCTAAAATATCTCATTAATAGGGGCTTACAATAGGGGTTGGTTTGATTGTCAACATCTGGAAAAGTGAAGTGCTACCTTGGTGGCTGCGCTCTTTTGGTTGTTGAACCCTGAAGCTAAAATATCATATTAATAGAGGCTTACAATAGGGGTTGGTAGGAGTGTCAACAACTGGAAAAGTGAAGCGCCACCTTGGTAGCTGCGCTCTTTTGGTTGTTGAACCCTGAAGCTAAAATATATTATTAATAGGGGTTTAGAATAGGGGTTCGTAGGGGTGTCAACATCTGGAAAAGTGAAGCGCTACCTTGGTGGCTGCGCTCTTTTGGTTGTTGAACCCTGAAGCTAAAATATCTCATTAATAGGGGCCTACAATAGGGGTTGGTTTGATTGTCAACAACTGGAAAAGTGAAGTGCTACTTTGGTAGCTGCGCTCTTTTGGTTGTTGAACCCAGAAGCTAAAATATATTATTAATAGGGGTTTAGAATAGGGGTTCGTAGGGGTGTCAACAACTGGAAAAGTGAAGCGCCACCTTGGTAGCTGCGCTCTTTTGGTTGTTGAACCCTGAAGCTAAAATAAAAAGTAAAATAAGACTTCCTTACTTTATTACAGAATTTTTTCCTCCTAAAGTAAATGGTACAATAGCAAGTATAAAGTGCCAACACAATTAAAATACAAAACATTTAAAAAGAATAAGCCTGTGTGAGCAAACACTTTGATCAATTTATTTTAATGTAAAATAAGTCAAGCCCGACACTACTCTGACACAATACTGCCTGCCAGGGTTAAGGCTGCATTGCACTCAATGTTAATAAATACCACCTTCTTTACACTTACTCCTGCTTATGGCCCTACTTCTATAACACCCCATTAAAAGTTTTTTGGTGCCAAAAAACATTGTCTGCCTTTTATATGGGATGGCGGTGAAAACTCTGTCTCAAGTGCTACATTTTTTGCCCCATAGTTGTTCTTAAGTCACTACAAGCCCGACGTCTCATGGCTCATTGCTTAACTACATTGTGCAATAGAGAACAACTGGATGTTTTTTTTTAAAGATTTAATACTGTAATAGTGGCTTTTTATAGTCATTAGCATTAAATGTTACAAAAAAATGCCTAAGATCTGAAAATCGAGTTTTCATGTGTGTTCGTTCAAATACGTTTTTGAGGTAAAAGGAATGACGCATATTATGTTCTCTATTAACATAATGAGGAATTGTTCCCTATTAAAGTTCCAGGCAAGTCGCAAAAGTGTTGATACTGAACGTATCAGTAAATGTTCACTGACAACATATTTCTTTTTTTTTTTTTAGATTAAAATAGGCAATACACTATCCACTTGTGATTACAGCATTATTCTTTTATTATTATTGTTTTTTATTAACATCCAAAATCACGATCTTTCCCTAACCTTAACCAAAGTGCTTTTGTTTCCTAAACGCAGACAGAGGTTTGGACGCAAACCCAGGATTCTGGTGCCACAGTCCTGCACTTTCTTTGTCAACACCACATTAATATGAAAGCAATTTAGTATTATGCAAAAGTAAATTTTCATGAGACAGAGTTGATTAAGGAGGAATTATATTTTCCAGCAGAATCCAGAGCCTTTTCTGCCAAATCTAACTGAATAACTACTCGCTATGATAAGTCAGGGCCTTGACATAAGTGTCTCTGACTGAAACGATTTTGCAGATTACAGTCGTCTCTGTTCAGTTTTCAGTTTTCCAAGTTATAGGATCACATATATGTATTCAGATTGGCCTTCGTGTTGGAGGTGAGACATCTGACATGTAACCAAGATAACCCTTGCACACTGTCTGTGCTGCAGACTTTCCATCAAAAAATGTAATCAGAGAGCGCTCTTCATCGGACCATCTTTATCATTTCTTCTCTAACAGTTAACATTTTTACTTTTTACATGTGTGCACCTTAAAAACCAGAGCACAGTGTCAACAACGTGTATGTGTGTGTGTGCACTTTTGTTTGTGTTTCTGTTTGTGTGTGACAGAGGAGTAGGAGCCCTGTGACGGAGCCCTCTCAGATTACAGCATCTTCCTCCCCGACAGCTCCACTACTGATGGACGCCAACACACACACAGTCCACCAGCTCCACCCAGTCAGTGTGCAGGCAACACACACATACACACACACACACGCATACGAGCTACCCTTCATACAGTATTAATGTGTTTGACCTAATTTGTCTTTCTTTTTTGTCTCTCTCTGTGTGTCTCTGCCTTTGAGACTAACCATCTTTCAGTCATGCAGTCGTCCCTAACGTTCCCATTTCCATCCACCATCTATCCATTAAACATCAATAACAGCATTTTCGCCTCAAAACAGAGCAAAGCACTCCAAATTTTCAGAGAAGGCCTGTGGAGTTTTGGACCACGAGTTCTGGATTACAACATTTGGACGAGCAGGCTCATGTGTTTGGCTGCAGGACACTCAAAAACCCCTCATTTTGGTGTTAAATGTGCCGGAAAAAGTGGTGCAGCATTACAAAAGGGAAGAGGGCCACAATCCGATGTACACAATGGAGGCCTTGAAGCTATTATTGATACTGTTTATGGATAACTGTCATTTAAGCCCCCTTCCACTCAAAAATGTGTTTTTTCTCCTGTTTATGTCACCCAAAATTTGTGACCTTCACTTCACTGGCTTTTATCTGCGCAAAGTTTGTTACTATAGAGATGTTTTCACATTGCATTTTTTCAGCACTATGTCTGCGATTTTCGAAGCTTTCTCCTGGATGCGTGCTGCTCCTACCCGCTCTAAAATGAGAAGAAAATAAGAAAATACAGGCAGAGAGGTAGAGTCTCTGTAGATAAATACACCATAACACCCTGAGAGTGGGTCACAAGTGATGAATGAACTCTCTTTGGTGGAGGTTTTTCTTTATAGTGATGTGGTCCACCTTTCCCATGCCGGATTCAAATTACCATCATACACACAAGCCACAAAACCACAAGTGTTGCCAAATGATTATGTATGTAGAAACACACTTTATGCATGTTAAATGAAGTGGGAAATTTATTTTGTTGTTATTGTTGGATGTTGAGGACACGGATTTTTTGTTTAAGTGAGAAACTATGAATGGAAGAAAAACAAAATTAAATGAAATCTCCACAGGGTGTCAGAGAACTAAAATCTGCTTTTTTCCACAGTGTTTGTGGAAAAAGACCGTTGAGGTCTCCACAGTCGACAACCCACATCTGATCAACATATTTGGTTGTGGCATTTCAGTCTTTATGATAAAGCCACCAGGAACGCTGTAATTTCATCAGAACAATAAAACGGACTTTTATAATCCTCAGAAAGGCTGCTTACTGGAATTCACATCAGTAGAGACATATCGAAGGAACTGTGGGAAAGTTCAATTTTGATCTAAAACATCAGTGAGATGTGGGTGAAGGCTTGTAAAGATCTTGTGAACTTGGTGTGTTCAGAAGTTTGGAAATTTGAAATAGATTATACATAATTGATTTGACAGTCCATATATTAATATGTCTTTGTTGGAAAACACGGGGTGGAGGAGAGTGTCCTGTTTGGGGACAAATTTCGGCTCTTTGCAAATGATATGTTTCTGTTGGCATCATCAGACAGTGACCTCCAGCACGCACTGGTGTGGTTTTCAGCTGAGTGTGAAGTGGTTGGGATGCGAGTCAGCACATCCAAATCTGAGGCCATGGTTCTCTGCTGGAAAATGGTGGATTGCCTCTCTGGTTTGGGAGAGAGTTGCTGGCCCAAGCAAAGAGGTTCAAGTGTCTCTGGCTGTCATTCATGAGTGAGGGGAAACTGGAGCGTGAGATGGACAGGCGGTTAAGTGCGGTGCCAGTGGTGATGCAGGCTTTGTGCCAGACCGCTATGGTGAAGAGAAAGCTCTCAATAAGACGGTCTATCTACCTCCCAACCCTCACCTATGGCTGTTACCAAAAACTTGAGCTTGCAGATACAAGCCGCAGAAATTAGCTTCCTCTGTAGAGTAACTGAGCTGAGTATTGGAGAATGGGAGAGGAGCTCAGACATCTGAAGGGAGTTTAAAGTAGAGCTGCTGCTACTTTGGGTCTAAAGAGAGGAGTTTAGGTGGTTCGAGGCATCTTATCAGGATGCCTCCTGGGTGCCTCCCGTTAGTTAGAAGTTTTCCTGGCACGTCATACTAGTAGGAGGCCCAGAGGCAGACTCAGAACACACTAGAGGGATTACATTTATCATCTGGACTGAGAATATCTTGGGATTGCCAGGAAGAGCTGGAAAATGGTCAGAATACGTTGCTCAGCCTGCTGCTCCCACGACCCAATGACAGGATAAGTGGATCAAAATGGATGGATGGATGGATGGACTAAATATACAGGGATCCCGCAGATCCTTAAAAAGTCTTAAAAGGCATTGAATTCATTTATCCAACAGTATTAAAATGTCTCAAATATATCTGACAAAAGTCTTGAAAAAGCTAAGACATGGGATGTGAGATTTTATGAATTGCTTTTTTCTGATGTTGCATCTCAAAATAATAGGCATTAACATTTATCTATTGTTTAATCTACTGAAGGATTCTCACATTTACATCCTGCAGATTAGAATAGTGGAACCCGCAACAGTCATATTATGTTTTTGGCATATTTTCAGCCTTTTATTCAAAACGTTTTTCAAACTCATTGGAATCCCACATGCAGACTGAAACACACAAAACTGAAAACGCCAGATATTTCCCAGTTCTGTCTTATCCTTGTCTCTGCATCAAGACAAGAAAGCTATGTTTTAATTAACAAAATTGCAAAATTGCCTCTAATTGTGAGTAACAGATGTCAGCTCTTTTTTTCAATTTGGGTGATTGTAAAATTTGTCTATAATTTCATTCTGAGTGGCCTTTAATGTCCTCTCGATTGCCATACACCTTTTGTCTGCTGGGGTCATTCTGACCCTGCCCTGTTTTGACTTTTATTTAACGCATATTATATAAATTGTCGATCAATTCTGTGTTACACCTTTAGTCTTACCTCAGTCCAACCCATTACCACACATCCAATAGACCTTGTTTACGTAAGTATAAAAAAATACATTTTGATGGCAAAAGATTTCATTTGGGGTCAGAGTGACCCCAAGGACAACACGAGTGTTAAAAAAATACTAAAGTAAGAACCCAGATTGAGCTACAAAAACCTTTGTCCTGCTCTTTCAGGGGGCCTCGATGTATTTCCCTGCAGCAGAAGGAACAGCTGCCTCGCAGAGTTTTCCTTCATCATCGACTCGTTGCTCTGAGTCCAACCCTCCTCCCATCTACCCTGTGACCAGCCTGCTGCCTTACAGGGTCCACGGCATCTCTGCATAAACACCAGCAAAAAACTGACCAGAAAATAAATGCAGAAGGGATAAATAGATATTTTGTTGTCCTTGTTTATGCTGGAGTGAGGAAGGGAGGAGGTACAACTAAAAAAGAAAAAAAAAAGATAAAGGTAAAAAAAGAAAAGGCGGGCGTTTCCATTGTATATGCAAAGATTATAACATATTTTACTGTATTTTGCTCAAAAACAAACATTTCAAGTTGTAAAATGTGTGTCGATAACATGTGATGTAATATAAATGTGTTGACTGAGCTTATACAGGCTGCCACTCAAACTGGAGGTAAAACCTCATGTAAACATATAATAAAAAGTATCATGTAAAATATCAATGGCACAGCCTCTGATACCACTTGTGTAGTTTTAGTAATATTAGGTTTGTTGAAGGTTGATTTATGTTCTGTGAGTGTTTACATTGATTGAACTTCTCATAATGTGTCTTTCTAAACTGTAACAGTAATTTACTTTTATCATAGTGACATTATAAGGCTGCTGACTGATGACTGACTGTGTTGCCGCTGAACAGAAATGACAGTGAAACTTAACTTTAGCATTAACTTGACTTTTTTTACACATTGAATTGATTAAATAAATGGATTATCAACAAAGATTAATGTGGAACTTTTACATCATCATATAGATTAAATGAAATTATGTCATTTTAGCACTTTTGGTTTTTTTTATTTTGTGAGAGGATGTGTTGAAATTTGAGACAGAAAAAAAAATTAAGGCTAAAACCATTTAATGTATTAGCATCAACTGGTAGTGCATTTAAATATAATTGGCCCACAGCAGCTCACCCTTCATTACTACACAAACACAATGCAACTTTTGATTACTTATAATTTTAAAGTACTGTATGCTGATGATGCAGTGCCGGGCCTAAATTATATAAACTAATATACACCAGAATATCCGCAAACATCTCTGAACAACATGAACAAAAACAATAGCGTCATTATACAGCTGATATATTTTCAGTCCTAGATGGAAGTAAATGCACAGCCCTGTTTGATTTGTTTTCTGCACCACATGTCATATTTATGTGGAAGCATGAGACACAAAATAGAGCATGGCAAAGCCTGAGGAGTGTGACAGTGTGACAGCTCTGTATTACACAGGTTACTTTTCCTGTGTTAAACAATGAGGTGTATATATATATATATATATATATGAATCTGCAAAGTAACTAGTTGTTAAAGTTCAAGTGGAGTGAAAAACACAACATTCGTCTCTCAAAAGTAGTGGAGTGGAAGTATAAAGTAGCAGAAAAAAATAGATATGATATATGCAATCTTAATTTTTGTTGTTAAAAACAACAAAAGTCAGTTTGGTGACTCTTTAATAGTGGCGCAAACAAACAAACAAACAAAAACAAGTGAGTGTGCATGTTAACGCTCTCTGCAGTAAGTCCTTTCAGTCATTATGCGGGGAGTACTCAACAAGTACAAGTACTTAAAATTGAACTACAGTCCTTGGATAAAAGTACTGGCTACTTCTCACCATTAATAACCTGAGTGATGACAATTTAAATCAAATCTGTGGCTTGTTATTCAATTTTTTGTTCATGTGCCCCTGTCATATGCTGGACAAAAGGGGGTTATACACAGACAAACAAACAAACAAAAAAGAGCCAAACAAGTTGCACAAATAAATATGAGAATCTTTAGACTCAGTAGTGTAGGAGTAGATGAGAAAATAGACACAAAGACAAAGCAAAAGTGTTGAGGAGGTCTGCCAGCGCAGACTGACGGCTGATGTGTGTCATGTGTGCAGGCAGCGCTCTGGACCCAGGTGTGTCTGATGTCCACTGATTTCACCTAATCAAGTCTGCTGCCCTAAAGTGAGAAAACACAGAACAAGCAGAGGAACCCAGTAGAGGAAAGGAAGCCACTGTGGGTCAAAAATAAATGAGGACATTATGGAGCATTTAACTCAGAGGGAGTGACACAGTTGAGACTCTGTGGACTGAAAAAGCAGTCCTGCTGAATGAAGAGGGTCAAACCAGGCCTCACAGTCTGTAAAATCAAAACATGCTTATGGTTTCACCGTGCAGACGGTGATGTAGCCACACTGCGGTGAAAAAGATGTCAGAGCAGCAGCAGGGCGCCTCTGAGATTCAGAAAAAAACATCTCCTCTCCATTGTTTTGTGTCCAAGGGTAGATATGTCAAAACATGCACACAGTTTTTTTTTAACTATCAGCAGTTAAGTGTGTTTGGTTGCGATTTGATGACCCTTTCAGCCATGTCATGCAGCAGCAGGGGGACAGGGGACAGGAAGTTCATGAACAACTCGTAAAGCACGTTCATCCGTCCACTGTAAGGACTGCACACATGCTTCAGGGATCAGAGAGCAGCAGGCCTCAGTGTGACATGTGTACTCTGCATTAAACTTGTACTGAACGTTTTTCAGCGTCTGTTTTTCTTTACGGATGAAGCTTTGTACTCTTGTAACGTGACGACATCTCATGCTGCGGCGTAGCCAACATTTGACCCTGAAAACAGAAATATTTTCCTTCTTACAGAAGTGAGGACGGTTCGTGTTGCCCCATGTAACGATGCTGACGCTGAATGTAATCTACCGTACGGTAAAATCTGACTGATAGATGCTGCTCAGTGATTGTTTCTGTCTACATGTGCTCTAATAATTCTCCATTATGTTTCACTTGTCATCTTTGTTTGTTATTTCTATTGTGAATTGTAACTGTTCTTTGTTGAAATTACATACGCTTGCAAGATATAGCAGACTGAGCACTTTGTTCAATCAGACTTTGTTTGTATAGCACTTTTCATAGAAATGAACTGTAACAAAGTGCTGCTTCATACAATAACACCCCAACACACACACACACACACACACACACACACACACAAGCGTGTGAAAAAAAAACCCAATAAAAATCAAAAACAGTTAATCAGCTGGGAAACAATACCATAGAAGACTAGAGGCAGGATAAAACCTATAAATATAAATATAAAAAATAAATAAATTAAATAATAATTGCATTAATAAAAACAAATAATAGATAAATAAATTAAACACTCACTGTAAATAGGAGGTAAATGAAAGAATAATGGCACAAACTAAAACAATAAACATGTTAAAAATAATAAAATGATGTAGTGAAATTGTTCAACTATATAAATAGTCAGTAGAAAATAAGGTTCAATTAAAAACAAAGCTAAAGTTTAATTAAAAGCCAAACTAAAAAGGTAGGTCTTGAGTTTGCTTTTAAGAAAATCAGCTCTCTCTGCTGACCTCATTTTTAGAAATGCACTTGTTGGCTCTCTGCAGTGACAGCTGAGAGAAGACTGGTGTGACTTTTACTTTTGGACAGTAAATATCAGTCTCTATGCTAAGCTAAGCTAAGCTTTATGAGGTAAACAGGTAGCCTGTCTCTGTCCAACATCCAGCTGGCTGCCAGCATCACTGGACATTGATAGATGTTTGCCATAAGACATGGAAACAGGCACTTATCTAGTCTGAGACCTAAAAGGCAGGTGGATGAGCACCACATGTCACAGTCTGTATCCTGATTACTTTTTGGAAGACTAATCCATCATGTAAGACTCATTTAAATTGTATCCATTAATTAAACTGTCTTTCTTGTTTTTTGGGTTTTAGGTATTGTGTTTTCCCCCTTCTGTGTCCCTGTGCTGAATTTCCCTTTTTTACCCATCAGCACACCTGTCCTGCATCAGCCTCGTTAGTCCCTCCTGCGTCTCATCACCTTATTCCCCTCACCTGAGCATCTCCGCTTTTATTCTCCACCTGCGCCTCATCCCCTCATTAGTGTAGTTGTTCCTTTACCTTTGATGAGTCTTTAATCTTTGATGCTGTTCCTTTCATCTTTTTGAGCTCCTGTTGTCTCCTGCATTTGAATCCACCCAATAGCGCCAAATGAACATTTATTATCATATTTGCATAATAACTTTGCTCTCTATATGATATACAATCAACAATTCCAAAATTGCCGTAGTGTACAATAATTTGACCATTGTGACACTTAAAATAAGCACTAAGTTTAGTTTACACATCTCATTTTAACTCATTTCCTGGCTCCTACATCTGTTTACGTATCACTTCTTACATGACAATCAGCCAATCGTGTTTGGTGTAAGCCATGATGAAGTGAACATGACCAAAATGTGACAACTTGTGATACTTGCAAAGAATCAAAATGCTTTGCAATTTAATTTCTTAGTAGTAGGCTACCACAAAAAAATAAGTACAAAAATAATACATGAACTGAACTCTCACCCCCCAATCCCTCTCCCTTCCCTAACACCAACACAATAATCTTAATTCACTGCATATGCTCTTTATCATTTGCACGGCATTTCATTTTTTATATTGATCTTATCTAACAGGTATTTATCTTAATGTGTGAGTATGTGAGTGTGTTTGAGCAGAGTGAATGGAACAGTTTTTTTTAAGGAAAGACAGTAAATCTTTGACAACGATAATAAAGGCATTCGTTCATTCATCATCAGCTGTGGGTTTAGCCATGTGGACTGAGAAAAAACGTCTCTCTAAGGCAGTTGGCATTAGTAGATTTGTAGATGTGTCAAAAAGTCTTTACTTGTTAGTTAAAGTTATAAAATCAACCTATTTGTTCTTGTGATTGTGACTGGCGTAAGGAAAGTTTTCTCAAAGTATGATTATTTTGAGCCTCTGGTATAACAGTTTAACCTGCTCATTTTCACCTGACACCACGTGGAGTCTGTCTGTGCAGTGCCTGCTGACGGGAATATGCAGCAGGTTGTTCATGAAGCAAAGTATGAGACGAACTCAGATTTAGAAAGTTCTCATAGTTTACAAAAGAAAACCATGAGATGAAGTCATAGCAGTGTACAGTATGCAACGCTCAGCTGTAATGCTGTGTCGGCCATTATTACAGTTTGGAAGCTCCTGTCAACCCTTTTTTTGGTGTGGCTGAGTAGGCTGTCATCACAAGAGGCCTCTGATTTACGTTCTCACCGAGTGTTTCCTTTTCCCCGTCACACATCCCATTTTTCGTCAGCTCCCCTGCAGCTTTGCTCACAAGTAGCTCAAAACTCAAGGAATGTGTAAGATAAAAGTGGAGCAGATCTGACAGAGAAGGACAGGCTGTGTGTAGTTTATTAGGTGTTTTTCAGAGAGCTAAATGTGAGTTTATCATCCAAAAACTGCCTTAAGCCTTTATTCTCTTAACAGGGAGATTTTGCTGACTTATCAGCAAAGCCAAACGGCTGCAGCTTTTTTTTTTTTTTCCATCAGTCTTTGTGTTCTCAGAAGACTCTGGAAGAAGCAAAGCAGCACATCTTTTTTTTCTTTAAATATAATAATGCCTGTAAGTTTCACAAGAGCCAAAGCTGGGGACAAAAACACAGATTAAAGTAAAAAGTAAAATTAAATGCAAACAAAACTTAAAGGGTTCTGAAATAATGGGCCAATATTTCACAGCTGGTTATTGAATTTCAATTAAAACTGTATAATTTTTCTATACATTATGCATGACACGCACATTGTGCGCAGCTTTTTGCTTTGAAGTGCAGCAGGTTTATTTTAAAGCAGCTGGGTTGCGGAAGAGAAGTAAAGGCTGGATGTTTCTACACCTTTTAAAAAACGTGTCAGTGTAACTCTGAAGCTGTTTGTGTTGGGTTGTTTTCAGGAGAAAGCAGGATGAACTGAGTTAATGTGAGCAGTTTCATACAAGAAAAAAATCAGCTCTTTTTGTAGATGCTGTTGTTGCTGTTTTTGCTCTTGTTGCAGAGGAGCTTCTAACTAACTGGCCAACACGAAAATGCAAAACACAAATGGCCCATTCTGCAGTTAATGTTTGGTTTGTCCATTCTGGGCTGCTGGAGAAACACGGCGATCTCCGTAAATGAGGAGCTGCTGCACATTTACATTTAAATGGCTCATTTTAAGGTATTAAAGATCAAAACTTTTTGTATTTTAAGGAAAATTATACACCAAACATGTTTATTATATTCAATTTCTGCCAGTATATCCCCCTAAATTCGACACACTGGACCTTTAAATCTTGTTTTGATTTTTGTATTTTTGTATTTATGCAAAACAGTTGACATCCTAACACACAAGATAAATTTCAGATTTTTTTTCCCGACAGTATGTGAAATCGACTCAAGTCAGTCAAAACATTTTTGGCTTTTCAATGCAAGCACAAATACTCCATGAATATGAGAAGCATTGGCAAAGTGTTTATTGTAAATTGTTTCAAATGGACACAAAAAAGACCGTGTATGGAAAATAAAAAGATTTAATGTGTATAAAAAGACCAGACATTGCACTGGAGCAGTATGGAGACATTCAGAAGAGATGAGATGAGGATGAGAAGATTCGCTGGACAGGAAGAAGCTTTTAGATTTCAGAAAAACATCCCAATAAAATCTTCAAACAGATATTGTACTCTGTGCTGTTACAGAACAGATTAAGTTGATTGGCAGGACAAAACGATTGTTTTGCAATTTTACGTCCGTATATTGTTGTCGTGCTTTAAAAGTAAGCTTGATTTACAGAATACAAAATAAATACGGTTTCTTTTTCTCGCATTACCCTGGACTTTTTCTAGTTTCTGTAATTAATATTAAGTGCTCAGAAACAAACAGCACATGTGCAAAATTGGCTGCCACCTTGATTTATGATTTTCATCTGATAGTTCAAAGCAAATATGAACATGTCCCTTTCAGGTAATATTTAATAAGATAGTTAATGTCAAGAAAACAGCTGCCTTAATGCACTTCAACTACATCCAGGCCACGGCAAGCGTCTCAACATGCATCTCAAATCCAAATACTAACAAGGACTGTTTTTTATTTTAGACAATTTGCCGACCTGGAAAAACGAATCCCTTTTTAAAAGCAGATAAAAACATAATTCACTGACCAATGAATGTGATTTAACAACCCAAAATGTGTTCACCTTTATATGAAAATGAGCACAACCAGAAGACATTAACCGCTTATTTACTGGCCCTTACTGAAACTAGCAATGGAGCTGACATGCAAGCTTATACAAGAACAATAATTTTATGCTGTGATTAGTTACGATCCACATACTGTTGATGAAATTTGGTCCAGTCTTCTTTTTTTTCCAACATTGTCCAACTGAAAACTTTTTACAAATACAGGCATCCCATGATCAATTTCTTAAAATCAATCATTTTACAGTTGTATTTTGGCTCTGATTAGGCAGCTCATTAAGTTACAACCTGCATGTGGATGCAGTCAGTGCCAGCTGCAGGTCTGTGGGACATGATACACAATATTCACTTCAGTAACACTGCGATAAGCTATCAACAAGTAGCAGCAGCTACAACCACATACAGTCAGTAAAGGGAACAACTCGGGGACAAAAACAAAAACCTCAAAGAAGTGCTGCAGACAAAGAACAAGGTACCGTAGCAGGAAAGCAACACAATTAAGTGTAAAAAAAAAAAAAGAGAGAGAAAAAATACAAAAACATTTTCCTAGAAAAATATAATGTTAAATACACAAGACATGCATGTTAGAAATAAATGACGGACCAAAGACTAAACAGGGAAAAAAAAAAAACCCAAACATGGTTAACCCTGTATTATCGGCACTAAATGTACAACTTTTGTTAAAATAAATTCAAGTTTCTTTTGTATCTTTTCCGCACTTCATTGTTCAGATGGGCATACGATGGAAAACAAAAAGACAAAAACAAGGACTGGATCGAAAAAAGTAGGATTATTATCCACCGCAAAAAAAAATCTAGATTAATCAATAAGTCAACCAACAGAAAAATAAGTAAAAACATAAAAAATTTGCTGGATTTGGCTGCTTGTATCAGTTTCATATATTTAACTGAAAAAAATGCTAAGCAGTTTCAAGATATCATGTTTGGCTCTGATAATTTGTGTTAAGAATTGAATTCCCTTTGACAGCTCATGGACTATTTTCTCTAACAGTATTGATCAGATGCAGCAGTAATTCTGCGAGATATGATTGTTGGGATAAAAATGTGTCGAGGATATGAGTAAAATCAAGAGCATGATAATTATCTCAATTAATATAAAAAAAAAAAACAAAAAAAAACAAGACTTTTGGCAGTGGAGGGCTGCCGCTAACTGTGAGTAACTAAGCCACATTGTGCCACAAGTCACACAAATTCTCTAAAACATTTACGTACAACAGCAGCTGGAGCGCTGCTGGTTTGAAAAGTAAAAGAACGCTGTGTTTGTCGGTTGCCGTGATTGTCTGGACTGATTTTTAGAGACGGCGTGGGGGATAATTTGTTATTCTGATTGATTCCTCTCTGCGTTTCCTCCGTTTTTCACATAAGCCACTACAGATATGTTGCAATGCTCTCAACATGACAGCACAGATCTGATGTACACCGTACCAATACGATTCACAATGACAAGAAATTACAACTCTACACCACAATCATGTGCTATCAGGTTCCACACTGAACGCATGCAGTCTGCTCGCTTTAAAGGCCAACTTCAGTTTCAACATGGACCCCATTTCCCCCATGTTTTCATTTGCCGAATGAACGAACGGGAATAACGATTTTTGTATTTGTCAATTATTGAATGAAAGTTCTACAGCCGAAAGCTGCGGGACAGGCTGCAATGTAACCACGCTGGGTATTTGGGGACTGTCAGTTTACATTTACTAAAATTGGTTGTTTTTGCCACTGACAGGCTCAGACTGTTTCTGTGTCTGACAACATTATGGAGAGGATCCCGACAGAGATAGACCTTTTTATTAAACATTAGATCCTTTTGGTTTAACCTCAAACAGCCCTGAAATTGTTGTTGCCAAAGCCACCAAACGTAATTTAAATAAACAGTAATTTTATCATCATCAGCAGCAGCACACATTAAAAAAAAAGTCTTGGTTCGTCTTTTCACTGCTCTAGTAATCATTAGACCACTGTTTTCGTTGAAATAAACCCTAAATTCACACTGCTGGATGTGAAAATATGCTGGGTCTATGGATGCTAATATTAGTGTTTATTTAAATTAAGTTTGGTGGCTTTGGTGATGTCAATTTCAGGGTTGTTTCTGGTTAAACAAAATGGATCTTCCTCTTTAACACAAAGGTCTATCTCCTTTCCTAAATGTTTTCAGACGTTACATCAATATGAGCCAGTTATTGTCAAAAACAAGCAGTTTTAGTGAACAGATCTGATGGTGCACAAATGCCCTGAGTGGTCACACTGCAGCCTGCGACAGCGGCGCTCTCGCTCAGTACGGGAAAAGATGGAAAAATAGGTTCCAGGTAGAAAAATGCTAAAGTTAGCCTTTAAGTCACTAAAAAGTAAAAGAACATATTAGCAAAAACATACACAGAAACCAAATATATATTTATATATAATTTGTCTCCATTTTTAAAACATTTGTATTCAAAATACATTAATTATTATTTTTTTTTCAAGTCAAACCTATGAAATTGTCTTTGGTCAAGAAAAATATTTAAAATCTACAAGCTATAAATGTTATTGTACAGGAATGAAACACAAAACGTACTGAAGATCATGTAACTGATCAAAATGGGGGAAGCTGATACCAAGTATCTAATAATTTCCATTTGGAGTGCTCCAAATATTTAAAGTGCTTCTGCATTATTCCCTCAGCATTTAATGTGAAAGAAACATCCATCAAAGTAAGGCAGATCGGTTTCATCTACTTCACTGAACTCTGAAAATATAAACACACATTTTGTTCAGAGAAGGAAGGACACTAAGAGTAGAGAAAGATAGAAGGGGCACAAATCGAGGACGACCCTCCAGAAAGATTATTAAATCCGCTCTGAAAACCGATGTCAGAGCAAAACCGTAAAAGATTCGGGAGAGCATCATCACAGCTGTGGATATAAAATAATGGGTGAATTAAAAAAACAATTAGCAGCCTATTCACACACCATCTAATGATGCCTTTTTCACACAGCTGATGACGCCAAAGAGGACATAAATTACGACAGGGAGGGTGTCTCTGTGTAAGGGACCGGAGGAGGGGAGGAGATGAGGCAACATAATGCCAAAGACAACACCGAAGGGTTTGTTCATTTTGAGGGCCGAGGAGAGAAGCTCGTTCCGGTTTCCCTTCTTAGGTGGTCACTGCTGTAGTGGACTCATAATGGAGGTCAGCGTGTATCGTTCGCTCTTCTCCTGGACACACAGTGGGTGTTCTCACTGGGACAACTCCAGGGGCTCCTTTAGGACCCGTTTAGGCTCTCTGTGGTGCACCAGCACCTGCTGGTATGGCTGTTTCAGGCCACACCTTCCCGCCCGGGTTAAGAGGTTTTTCCAACTATGGGGTTGTCCCTGAAACAGAGAAGATAAAGATGCGTGAGTGATCGCAGCTGTAATAATAAAACAGTTTAGTTGTGTGTCAGTGTGATTTAAAAGGGGGAAAAAAAAGAAAATTTACTAGTGCTGGGCATAGATTAATTTTTTTAATCTAGATTAATCTCACTGCAATCCTGTAGTTAATCTAGATTAATCTAGATAAAAATTATAGATTTGAATTTTCCCAAAGACATTCAAAATAATATCTATCTATCTAAATGATGAAAATGCATCACAAACTGCTTGAGAAAGCTGTTCCGTTATGATATTTGGCAAAGAAAAATAATGTTCCATAAGATTTACTTTGGTGTTTAACTTTTTTTTTTTTTGTTAAACACAGACATTTAGGAACACAGGTTCTGTCTCCATGTGGAAAAAGCTTTTTCCTGCTAACTGGAATGAACAGCAGAGGGCGCAGCCTCTGATAACATGACCCTAACTGAACTGTGGGCCTACATTAGAGGTCATGAAGAAGACCATTAACAGTCAGCAGCTTTGTGACACGGCTTGAGCCAATCACTCCAGTCACACAGGCAGACCAGCTTCCGCCTTGTTCACGCCCCCTCCGCGTAATTCAACCAGGTATACATCCGCGCTACAGTGAAATTGGTGCCTCGCTCACTGTATAGACCCAACTTAGTGAATAGTTATCGCGCGATAAGAATCCCGCGTTAACGCCGTTAACGGCCCAGCACTAAAATTTACACATTAAAAAGTCCTAAACACATGAGGTGAAAATACTCGAATAAAATTTTAGATCAAATCATAGACGCAAACACACGTTAGATATGAATTACAGTACAAACACAACACGTGGTTTCAGCGGTCCAGACTTACAGGCTCCCGTACTGCGCTGTGGTGTCACTCCTGATGTTGTGCTGCCTCTGAAGTTCCTCCATGATGTTTCGGAGCTGTTTGAGAGTCTGAAACGTCTCTTTGGGTTCCTGAATGGTGAACTTGGAGTACTCCTCCTGCTCTCGCTGAGGGCCCTGGTACACCGCCATGCTGGCACATGCATCTGCAATGAGGAAACACTATTATACAGCGAAGACGTAAAACTCAGACACAGACACACCAACCTGACATCAGTGAACGGGTGGCCACAAAAGGCCGACCGTTGCGTCACATAACTTCCTGTGTCTCCACCAAAAAGTAGCTGAACTGAAGACCACAGCCAACAAGCAACTACTGCCTAATGTCTGCGTGAGAGGAAATAACTCTCCATACCAGCCGGCAGCAGTAGTCTGTATTCATCATTTAAAAAGATTTTAGGATTTTAATATTTACATACTTCACAGCTAACTTGATCTGTTTATTTATTTGCTATCACAGTGTTTTTATTTATTATAATGTTACTATTTTATGAGACCTGAGTTTTTTATTTCGTTGTTATCATGTATTACGTGGCTCGAATGACACCGAACGCTTGAATCCTTGATACCGAAAGACTGACAGCATGAGCAAATATGAACTGTGTCGACTTAAGAGCTCAGTGGCTAAAAAAAATAAAATCTCATTTACATTCCTTACGTCCGTTTCTCGTCTTATGCTCTGAGCTGAGTAAATGCCAAACAAGGGTGATTTAGCTCACCGCCAGGCTCCGTCAATCGATTAGACATGCTAAAAAACTGACAGGTCTACCTTATGCCAACGATGCAGGCCAAACCGCAAAAAACTAAGATGATGGACGCTCACCTACGACACAGACTACTGGCCGACTGGTGTGTTGTTTCACCGCACTGGAAATAATATTTGTTGTCCCTTCATTTTTATAGAAGTGTGCACCTCAGATTAACAGTGTTTAAATTGTAGCCGCTTTTAAACAGAGTCTGAACTCTGGTCTTTTTGGAAACCGGGAAAAATAGCTAACACCCCTAAAACTGAAAGTCAGCAGTCACAGTTAATTGCTGTTCCAACATACTAAAGTCAAGACAAAGCAATAAAAACCAGTACCTCCGCTCTATCTCACATCACAGTGACGTTAACAGACACATACATAAAACATTACTGCAGGTCATGACCTCAAACGACGGTGCAATACTCAAGAATCCAACAGTTATCTGAGAAACTAAAACTTTTTTTTTTTTTTAATGACATCTGACAACAAGTGTGATCGTCAAATCCTGCTCACTGTGATAAACTCAGTGTCTCATGAACACATACTGACCCTCCATGTTCTGGAGCTTGGTATCGTTTGAGGAGAGGAGGGAGAAAATCCTCTCTGTTTCCCGGTCACAGTCGATGTCCAGCTGCAGGTTGGCCAGCACGGTGCTGAAACAGGAGACAACAAAAGAGTAAGAAGAGCGGAGTTTAGAAGAAAAACAGAAATCCAGCTGAGCCCTGGACGTTTTCTGTAAGCTCCATCAATTAAAGGATTAACAAAAAATACACAAGAGGGAAAACAAAAAGTAAAAGTGAACATGTGAACATAGAAATGTTTCTATTTAGATTTGGGAAGAACGTGAATATTAAGTGCCATCAAACAGCTAGAGGAGATGGATGCTGTGTTCATGTAAATCTGCTTACAAAGATAATTTGTTGAAAGCTTCAAACTTAAACCTACGTTTCTTCAGCGCTATGTTAAGAGTGTTGCTTGTGTGTTGATCAACACAAGCTTTTGCCAGCTACTGTTGAACAGCCCACCTGCCATTTTAGAGAATTTATATCAGCTGGGTCTCAATTCTACTCTTTGTACTCGATGTGACTGTTTTTTTGTTACAGCTCTGTTTTTTGGAGTTTTATCAAGATGGTTAGTGAAATTAACCACCAGTGGCAGCGTTTCAAAACAGCGGTGTGCACTTTTAATTAAGTCTTTATTGTGATCTGCAACACATGTCCCACAAAACAGCAGTAAGAATATTAAATACTTTCTAGATGACGTATTTGTTGTCATGGTGGTAGTGATGTGGGCAAAGACTCACGCTGTGCAGGGCTTACAGCCCGCTGCGTTGTTGCTCTGGCTTTTGCAGCACTGCCAGGCTCCACTGGTGTAGTTTGATGGATGGAAGGTGGAAAGGCGCCCCTCGTTGCAGCGGCTGACCTGACCCAGGACCTCCAACCACTCACTGGCCTCTACACAGTTTCCTGCTTGCACATACAGAGGCTTCTCAGAGTGGACCACCTGAAACATCTGACGAAAGACAGAAAGACAGAGTTACCACTCATCATTTCCCAGGTTATTTCCACGACACTTTCAAATTCCTAAAAGACTAACAAAAGGTCTGTCTATGCTCACGATGACAGCGGACCAAAGGTTGTTACAAGGCAGACCTTGTTTGCCTGCACTTTCAGCCTGATCAGGTGCAGGTGGTGCAAATCACACTGCTGCACCGGTATGATCTTTTCACAGGTCTTTACAATCTGTCCTGGTTTATTTCAGAGCATCAGGCACAGTGAAAGTGAAATTGAACCGTTTATTCTGAAAATCTAAAAGTTTGCATTCACTCGCAACAGCTGCTCCTCTTATCCACCGATTGACGTGATCAGCTCTGATGGTACTGACAGGTCAATCATATACCGACAACTCACAAACTGCTGCTGAGGAAAAAAAGAGGAGCTCTGCCTGAGTTGCACAGACCCATAAAAACTTCAGATTTTACAGAGGGGACACAGAGTGACACAAAGAGATACATGCATTTAAAAAAAAATATATATATATATGTTTAATGTTGCAGCTGCCTCCACATACACACTCTAATTCTATGAAAACACAAGATTTGGAAATTAGTAAAATTTTACCATGAGTATTGAAAAAGTTCTGTTTTCTAAGGAAATACATGAGCTGTTGACTATATCGATAAATCGGCACATTGATCCCAGGGAAGCTACTTCATTATCACCTCCATCTCCTCTAATGGTAGTCAGAGTTAGTGGTGGTGAATTGTACCTAAAATCAAAATTTCAACATTTTGAAAAGTTACCATTACAAAGAGGCCATACTTTATAAAGTGATGGCTGTGTGTCTGATGGGAGTTTACTTACATTTTTGCGATTAAAGGCACTTTCATCCAGTTTCTCCACCGCCTGGATATTTTTGACGTTGATGATGCAGAGGGCCTCTTTCCCTACAAAACAGTCACTCTGTCAAATATGTCATACATATGTTATATCAAGAGTAACAAACAGTGATGGTCAGAGGTATCAACAATCAATGTTTTAGGTTTTTAGTTTGTTAAACTGTGTGCTCCTTGTAAAAGTAGCAAATATAAGAAGACATGAATGAAAGCTCTGTGTCTTCCACACCTTTCGATAAGCCGTCTGACAGTGTGAGCCAAAGTGCTCCACACAATTTATTCTTTGGCAACTTTTGAAAAAACAAATCTCTCATTCCTGACGGTAATAAAAGCTGTTTTCTTCTGTTGAAATCAGCATCTGCTAATTGCCTCCAATGATAAATGTTTAAGATGGCAATATGTTTCAAACTATCAAATTTATTGAGTTCTCAGACTAAATGTCGGGTTAGTATCCCAAAAAAAAAAAATAAAATAAGCACTGCATTTGGCGCCAGTTGCTGTCTAAACGTCCAGACAGCGGCGTTTGCTGCCATCCAAAACAACAGAAATGGTGCCATCAAAAAGATTCCAACACATTTTTGTGAATATGACGTGGATATTGTTTTCGCTAAAAAACTATGACCTGTAAACTTAGTGCTAGCTGTTTGCTCTTCTAGCTGCAGTGTCTCTAAGAGGTCTGATGGAAACATGAAAACAACATCAACTCCAGAGGTTTGTATGCAGCTTTCAAATACAGACAAATACAAATACGCAACTCTCAATACAAAATTCTGACAATTTATTCTTGATGGAGAAGTCAGAATGTGATGCACCAATCAAATATCCAACTTCTGTTGATGACAAATATCTCCACGGAGCATAAAAGCTGTTCTTCATTGCACAAACTGATTTCAGTTGTTAATATTAATCCTCTACCTTTTCTAAAACATGTTTGTTTTAAGCAGTCAAATAGTAACACAAGTTCAGCCTGAAACATCTGGATGCTCAAAGTGACAGACAATTACTCTAATTTATCATCACACTCTGTATTTTTAATAAATCGCGCTGCAGCACACCCTCTCCCTTGAGAAGATGACATTTACTTTAAAAAGCCCTAAAACTGTGTGATATCATATGTGACAATGAGGAATTAGATATTTCATACTGGGCTCTTTAATCACAAGTGTACCCTGTGAATTATTTAACTTTGTACAACATAACATTGTTACATCTCAACTTTTGGAAAACAAATCCAACCAAAACATCGGCAGTTCCACTGTGTGCAAGAATAAAAAAGGTTTTTACTTTGGTGCCATCTTCTGGTAGTGTTAATAATAGCACCGTGATAGAGAGCCCTGCGTGCAGCCATCTTCTGATAGTTTGATCTTATATTACGCAGCGTTTGGGATTCAGTTACTTGTTTAACTCATATTTGCAGTAGTTAGGGTGGCCGTTTAACTACATCCAGATCTCAGGTGATTTTTCAGTAGTTAAGGTCTTGTAGTTTATCTGGTTAATATCAAACTACATATTTGTATTTTCACAATGGATGTATTTTGCCATACAATATGGCGCAATGCTACAACTCATCAACCACGGTTGTCATTTAATGATACGAACAAGCAAGGTTTAGTAAATAAAGTAAATTTCGCAACAATCTAACAGAGATCTTTGTGAGGCATTTTAAAATCATCACCACAAAGCAGAGCAGGCAATATAAAGACACAAGCACTTTCATCTCTCAGGTGATTGTGAGAGACAATGCACTCTCAGGCTGAGGCAATCAGAGGAGAGCTGACAGGCCCTCTCTAACTGTCCCACATGGGGGACAGAACAATTCTCCATGAAAAGAAACCAATATTATTAAAAAAATATACCGAATACAACTCAACGAACGTTCAAAAGTACACCATACTAAATACAACACATCAAAAGCTACAATTATATATCACAAATCATCCAAAAACACTCATCGTGAAAAATAACAGTCTAGAAAAGTCTTGTAGTTTATCTGGTAAATAACAAACTACATATTAAACGTGTTCTCATAATGGATGTATTTGTATTCAATATGGCACAGTGCCACAGCTCATCAGCCCTGGTTGTCATTTAATGGCAGTCGCCTGCTATTTGACTAAAATCCGCTCTGATTTTGAACCACGTAATCTAATATTATTAATATCTCTAAAAGTGAAGCATTCTCCTGATTCAACCCCAACAGCTGATCCCTCGTCTCCCTCCTTGGACTACATTGGTGAGGATTGGCCTAAACTTAACACACCTGCACGCTCCGTGTCAGTTCAGCTGTCGCACTGTGTAATATGAGATTACAAACTCAGATTGAGATTATGGTCCACGCTCTGGATTGTGTTTGTTTGAGATGACAGAAACAGGTCTCACCTTTATGTTTGTGGTAGGAGAGCTCCCTGTTGGTCACTCTGAGCCATCTCTTTTTAAAGTTTTTCTTCCCGAGGCGTTTTCTGCCCTGCGCACGTTTCTGTACTTCCCTATAAAGGACACACACAAGACTGAGGTTCAAACACTAACCCATGTTTTACTGGAGGTAAACACTTGTTCCTTTGATTTGGATTAAACTGTCCAACTGATTAAAAAATGATTCTGATTTCACACAAATCGTACCGAAAAATAATATTTATTATTTATTTCATGGACGTTTTGAGTCTGCTGCTAAATTCTACTTGACCGTCACCGACGTCAGTGACTGCTTCTTTGCACTTTTTTTCCCAAAAAGTCTTTTCTCTTTATTTTCAGGTCTCCTTCCTATTGATCCTGTCCAGGCTCACTCACCCCTCTTTGAGAACCACTGCGTCCTCGAGCCCGCTGGACTCCTTGCTGACGTTTGAGGAGATCTCATCGAGAAACTGGAAAACAGAATTGACAAAGATTTCAGCTTTAATCATTTTGAAATGAGAAATAAACATAAACGCTAGCATTTGTTATGGACCATTGAGTATATGAACAAAATACCTTTTTAACTTTTTCGATACACTTGTCTTCTTGGAATGATTTGAAGAAGTCGTACATGTAGGTTTCTTTAAAACTAGACTAAAAGAGATAAAGGAAAAAAATCACTGACACATATTAAAACAGTGCAATTGGTGCACTGTACGTTAGAGTATTTTAACACACACACTTTATTGGATTTTAAAGTAATTACATGAATATACAAACATAAATAAGACGTTAAATAGGATTCCTCATCTTAATTCATCTTACCAGTTTTTTTGACAAACTACCCCAGCTGCCCAGTGTCTGGATTGTTTTTGAGATGAGTGTGAGTGTGCGGGAAATCTCAGGGTCCTAGAATTAAAGAAAAATGTACAAGGAGAACAATATACTGTAAAGGCCATATATAAAGCTGCTCTCCAGTATGTTTATTAAAAATGTTGTGCACTTACAGGGTGGTGCGAACGGAGCTGGAAGGAGTGTGGAGAGAGAACAGCGACAGCGAAGAACCGCAGGAACACAAAGCTGCTGACAGCTGAGTACTGAACATGCGGGTCAGCTGGAAAGAGAGAGAACATGGTAGCAACAACCTCATTTTCTTTTTGTTCTGTATTTTTTCTATCTTGTAGACGGAGGGGGCGTCACCTCACACAGGACAAGAGTGCACAAAGGGGAAAAAATGCATTATTGTGTATTATACTGTAGGTAGTGAATCCAGAATTGATGACGCCTTTTTATTGATGCAAGTGTCACATTTTCATCGTAACCACAAAGATTTCTTTTTAATTTTACCCAGTCTTGTTTATATTTCATTAGTAAATCAATATACTGATATTGAGCTGAATAGTAAAAGCACCAGCATTAGATCTGTGTTCATTTCTCTAAACATACTGTCTTTGTTTTTTTTTTGTTTTTTTTTAAATAAATATATTTTTTTATTTTGATTGATAGAAAATCTGAGCAAATACTATAACTTTTCAACAGGATGAATATTATCTTTCCTTGTTTTAAAAAATATATATATTATTTTGAGGGACAGAAAACCTGAGCAAATACTATAAGTTTTCAATGGGATAGATATTGTGGAAGTCTAAGTGCTTCCAAATGAAGTAAATACTACAACACAGAATGCAATGAAAACATCAGAAAAATAATTCAATTATTTAATCATTTAAATTCAATAATTTAATCACAATTTCAGCAACAAAAGAAACGTGTGCACACACATTAACACTGATACCCCAATCCATGTGCCCTCAGTGGGTCTAGATAGTTGTTTTTTTTTTATTTTTTAATGATATTTTATCTGGAAAAAGTGGCTAAAAAAATACACTAAAGACTTCAGAGTTTACCTGGAAAACGTTTGCAGGCCAAGTGTCGCAGCGACCTGAAGACGTCACACATTAGTGGGGGACAGCTGGAACTGGACTGTGTGATGGAGGAAAAGACTTTCTGGACGTAACCCTGAAGGTTTTCCTGCACACGTAACAAAAACATTAGTGCCAGTTGTCACATATTTGATTAAGACAGGAATATTCATACGTTGAAGGTAAAAGGCCACTGAAATCCCTGACGATACAGATGATGCAATAGGAAGTTAAGAGGTGGTAAGAAATTTAGCTTTTTGATATATTGTCGATTTGTGCATACATTTACTACTTCACTACACCAAAACAAAACAAGTGCATTTACCTTGTTGACCTCCACGTTGTCACCTTCCTTTAGCTTAACAGGGTCAATCTCACATGTCTTGTTGGATTCACAAATCTATCAAAGATTAAAAAGGACAAAAAAAATTAAAGTCAGGCCCGACCTTTTAATGAGTAAGTGACTTAAATTTTGTGTTGTGTGGATTTATTTCTATTTGCCTGAAATGATGACAACAGAAGATAATTGACTGGGAGTACAGCATTTTTTTCAGACATGTCAAGGAACTAAAATTAGTATTCAACGAGCCATTTAATAAATGGTAATATTAAAATACAAAATCTAAAGATGATGAGAATAAAAAAGACAAAATAAAATATGGCAACTTTTGCAAATGTTGGTATCAAAAACCCACAAATAAACAAAAAAACACAATTTAAATCCTCATTAATGGGAGTGATTAAGAAGAAACTATTGGACAGAGTTTTTAAAAAGAAGCGGTCAATGCAGTGCCCTGTCAGAGGTCCAAAACCACCAATTACAGTACATCTGCTTTTTAGTGGAAAAGCAGCTGTTCCAAGTGTAGTTTTCCACACTGACCTCAGTGACTCATACTAGTTCTGGCATCTACACTGTGTGCCTGCGTGTGTGTGTGTGTGTGTGTGTGTGTGTGTGTGTGTGTGTGTGTCCTTGTTACTCATACCTCATCTATTACAGGCTTCAGGGTAACCGCCAGGTAATTCTTCCCCACAATCTTCATCATGTCATCAATGCAGCGTGCTGCCAGTGAGTTGCCGCGGAATATAGTATTAGCCTCCCTGTATAGATGCAGAAATATCAGCATTGACCTCATTTTGTTGATAAAAGATTATTTCACAAGTTTTTTTTATTATATTTTTGTATTAGTTTTGGATTTATCCTTGATAGAGCATCTGAAAGTTTGACCATTAAAAAGACAAAAAAAAAACAAACTAAAAAAGAGCTTTTAGGTCTTTTTTGTAGCTATTGCTGTCTTTCCCCTCTTCAATTTTAGCATCTGGAAATCAAATTTTAAGCACCGTCCTGACACAGTTAAACACTGTTAAACAGTTTTACAAGTTTGTCAAAGTAAAAATAAAATTAATATGAAAATAATCCTTATTCTGCCTTCAAACGTCTGGTATATTTCAGAGCTGCTTCCTCTTTCAAATTAAACTTTGGTTAAATCATCATCATAACCCCAAGGAATGATGTCAGTCACAAAAATAACAGGTAAGTAAAAAAAGAAACTAATGCTTTCAGTCTAAGAGAGGTAACAGTGTGGGCCATGACATTATCTGTATGTATGTATCCAAGTATCTACATGCCACTGTGTACCTGTACTATACTGTACTGTACTGCAGGTGTGCATGTGTGAGTACTCACTGAGTGTTGTCCAGCTCCAGTGCTGCCACCGCAGAGACAAAAGGCACAAAGCGATTATGGTGGAGCAGCAGTCGAACCGTGGGCAGAACCGCCTCGTATCGCTCTCTGCAGATGTCCCCCAAGATGTGTGCTGCTGACGCCGAGATGGGCTGAAAGAGGCAGAGAGACGAAGTTGAAGGGTGAATTTTACTGACAACACTGAGAGAAGAAAACGAAATGCAACTGATCCATTCCATGATAATATTTCAATACATTTTAGAAAGTGGGGTGTTGAGCCACAGAAGAAGCTGAAGCTACCGTCTTACCTTCACATCAGGGGATTTGAGCAGCAGGTTGCAGAGTGGTGTGTAGCAGGCAGATGGCAGCACCGTGTCTTCTATGTAGGTCAGCTTCAAACGCAAGGATCCCAAATCATCAGACTTGGACTTGCTGCCGTTCCCTTTAGGCTGGAGGAGATACCTGTTAGACAACAGGAAGACAGACCTTGTGTTACTGTGCTGTGACGTGTGCAAAAACTAGTGATTTCCTATGTCACTGTTAACCAACATGATATGAAAGTAAGTCAACCTAACACATACGAAACATTTCTTAAAATATTTTTAAGTTCAACAACACAGTCAGAAGAAAGGGGCTGATGGGACAGCTGATCCTGAAACCACCTGCTCAACACATCACAAACTAATGTACCAATATTATGGACAGCTAAAAGGAAAACATTGAGAGTACTTGCACATTGGATTTAAGTTCCCAAAATGAAACAAACAAACAACATAAAATCTCCATCAGTTAAAATTTTGTTCAGTGGAAAACCATGTGAAAATACAGGATGTATTGTGCATACATCTGCCTTTCTGCACCCCAAAAAACAATATCTGAACATGTTTCTGGATACAGCTGCTCAACACCACAGTAATACATAAGCCCCTTATGGAGCAGCAGGTCATAATATACATTATAAAAAGACAGACTTTATGTAAACACTAAGGCTTATATCTTCTTGTTTTCTAAGCAGGATAATCCTGCCCTTGGAAAGACATTACAAGGAGTTTCCGTACTCGTTAAGTAAACATGTTAAAAGTCGATCTGGAAAAGCTCTGTGATGGTAAACAGAACATAAAACCAAATGACAGATTCTTGAATAATGTGTTTAAATCCCTCATATACATTAAGCATTAGTGTATACTTCAAGAGACTATTAGAGATTAGGACTGCAACTAATAATTATTTTCATTATCAATTATTTTGCAGATTACCGTCATGATTAATTGATAATCATTTATTCTACTAAATGTAAAAATAAAAAAAAGTGAAAATTGCTCATCAAAGTTTCCCAAAGCCCAAAGTGACATCTTTAAATTGCTTCTTTTGTCTAACCAACAGTTCCAAACCCAAATGCTCTTCATTTATTATTATAAATTATGAAAAAAAAGTAGCAATTTCCCACATTTATGAGGCTGAAACCAGCAAATGTTTAATGCTTTTGCTTTAAAAAATACTACAACGACCAATAATAAAAATAGTTGGCCATTTATTTTTTATTTTATCAATTAATGGGCAAATTGTTGCAGCTCTAATAAGGACACCAATACACATAAAGGATGTTCTACTGCTGCTGCTGTTTCACTGAAGCATCACGAAGAAGGAAGCAGCTCAAACTCCTCGTAAGGAGGGTCCCAAAAACGACTTAATAAAGCTAATGCCTACTGTACACATAGTATAAAATATATATAGCTGTATTTACTATTTGCTAGTTATTTTTGCTGCTGTTCTAATAATTCTGGTGGACTGGATAACTTCCAGCCAAGATTAACAAATGTGTTAACTTTGTTTAAGAGAGTATGTTAACGTCTCTGCTGCATGCACATCTCCCAAAAAGCCAACAGGTGGAGCAAAACACAAAATGATGAAATGCCGAGTTGAGCTGCAGTGCTTCAAAAGCTGCAGCTACATACAGTAGGCTTGTCAATAACGTGCTTGATCTGTATTCATGGTGCACGGGCACAGAGACGTTTCTCGGAAGAAGTGAACAGATCACCTGCACTGATTTCATGAGGCTGAACAGCCTTTATGTGTGTGCAACATGGACAATTTCCAGCATAAACACAGGACATGAGGTACTGCCACCATGCAAAAAGCCACCCACGCACTCAACTCGCAGCCCTCATGTACTAACAGATTGCTATCTGGCATAATCCCATATCACCTACACTGACGCAAAGCTAGGAAACACCCACTCACAGGAGAAACTGCCAAACACAGAGAAAGCCGGAGTGATTTTCCAATCACCTTAAAGGTGTGGAAACTGGAACAGTTCAGTTTTATGGACCAGCAGGGTGGAGTCTCTTAACATAAAGAAGGTGACCAGGCCGTCACGTCAGAGCAACTTCAGTGTCTGGCTCACTTTTGTTGATTGACAATAATCCAATACGTTTTTTAAGAAACACATCAGACTTCAGCAGTGAGAGGACAAGAAAGCCCTGGACTTATTTCCATAAATGTCCCCAATGTCTCCAAAGGTCAACAAACTCAATCAAACAAACAGGCCACTCCTATTTGACCTAGGAAATACATATATATATTAATTTATTTTAAAAACACCCACAGAAAATCATATCTCTGGTGGTTCATAAACATGATCCAGGAGTGGTGAATGTATGCAGCACAGATCCTGTCGTCCTCCATTATCTCACCTGGAAATCTAAAATGGGCCTATTCATTTTCAGTCATGGCAGTACACCCAAGTCTCTGGGGAAAACAACAGGTCTACGTGTGTGAAAACTTTATTCACTAATTTACTAATTTCACGATACTGTGGTTGACGTTAAATGTGATTGTGTCAGATTGGCAGTTTTAGTGCCTGAAATATGAGGAGTTTGTATGATAAAAATGTGGCTCTTGTATGGTTAAACATCTGTGTGATCAATGGAACTATGTTAAAGTAGTACAGTATAGTACAGTAACGCAGGAGGAGTGATGCATTGCTAATATCTGTTTATTTTACAATAATAGCTTCATTACAGTAGTTATATATGTACACTAGGAGTTAGATTGGCCTTCCCTCAGAAATTGTCAAAAATTGTCTAGATTAATTATTTTTCTGTATAAAATGTTTTCTACTGACTCAGACCAGTAGCACCCACCTGACCTAAATTGCAAAAAAGGTTAAAGGTTACTGAAAGTGTATCAAATGAAAAAAAGTAACAGCAAGACTCTACGTAAAACATACAGGTTTTTAAATCTATGGGCTCCTTTAATTGCTTATTTTAAAACTACCAAAGTTATAAAGTGCTGTACTTATTTAATTTTTGGGCCAAAACCAATGGTTTTTTTTAAATTTATTTTTATTTTATTGTATTTATGGGAGGCTTATCTCTATGTGCATGCACGGTTTATAATTTGTTTCTTTGTTTGCTGAACTGTGAATGGTTTAAATTTGAATAAACAGTTTTTGCTAAAAAAAAAAAACCAAAACAATATTTTCACTGATTTAACTTACATATACAAATTCAGCTGCACACAGAATATTCAAATGACATTTTTTATGATGTACCTGCATTAAATCAGTTTTTTTTTTTTAAAGCGCAATTTGTATTGGAACGCCATCTTAAAAAGAAATTTTAAAAAATGTAAATTGAGTCTAAACAAAAGCAGTTTAACAGGTGTTAATATTATGGTCAGTGTAGAAAAGTATAGAAACAGAACTGGAAGTTTGGGGAAAATAAAAGTCATAAGAGTTCATTATGGCTGATGGATATTACTAATGATCTGGGATTAAAAGGAACCCATTTTTTCTCTTTAATTTCTAAACAGATTTCTGTATGTTTATTCCCGGTGGACATTTGAGATGGGCCGTTGGCACCACCACAGTAAAAAGTGAGCAGATGTTTGTATTAAATTGTGTAAATCTTGTTACAGGAGAAAAAATAACACAGAATTGTTATTTTTTGCTTTGTTTAGAGCCCATCTCATTTGTTACATTCCTATTAGAAATTTCAAATAACATTTTTGTCTGTACCAGGCTTTGTGGATGTGGTCATTTCGCAGGATCTTGACCGGGACCCGGGTCTCCCCCAGAAACACATCCTGAGCCAGATTCTCATTGTTCCACAGATCGACTCTGCAAAGGTGGAGGATGGAAGTGAGACAAGCATTTCATCTGTGAATATATGGCAACAAGTACAAGTACATCTAGTGAAAGTTTTTTTTTTTTTTTGTTGCTGTGTGTGTTCAGCACAAAACACATAAACACCCAATTCCATCATGGCAAAAAGGGACAAATAAATATCACTACTGGAGTGGTGCTTACCTGCTTGGTGCATCAAAGCCAACACAATACCCGTGCAAGGACACCAACTCAAATCCAAACCTCAAACCCATGCATGAGTGTTTACCTTTGAATCTGTCTAGTCTTACCCAGTGAGCTATGAGTCCACTGTGAAGGAAGCCCCACATATCCTTAACCAGAAACCAAGGCTCTCTATCAGTAGTCAGAACACACCAGATCTAAATTCACTTTTTTGTCCTCAGTTTGTTAAGAAATAATTTTTCTTCTGTCAAGACTATAGAGGGGGAAAGAGAGGGAGGGAGGGAGGGAGGGAGGGAGAGACACAGAAAGTGAAACGCAGAAAAAAGAAAGAAAACTTACTTGATTTCAAGTTTTTCGATGTCCTCTTCCTCCACTTGGAAATGAGACTTTTTAGAGTAGCTGCTGGACCGTGTGACCTGAGCGTGAACATATCAAGGCTTATTTACAGGATTAGATCTACAAACAGCGTTTAAGCGAGCCAAAAAATAATTTACCTCGAAGAAGAAGGTCTCTTCAAACTGAGGGTTGCTGGTTTTCTTCTTTACCTTTGTTTTCTTTTGGTCAGACCTGAGGAGATACATCGCAGAAACTTTGATACACTGAAAACTTTCCCCATCATCTTTTTTATGTGCGGTTACCGTCGCTCTTTAAATATTACTTTTATTTCTTTGCATCATGATTACAGCCATTTATCAAAATCTTAATTGTGGGAGCTCAGTAAAATGAGGTCTTCTTTATCTCGTGATGTGAACAAAGTTGCTGTGGCTTCAATCGGCTCTCTCGAGATTAGATCACTGCAAGTCATGATGCTTGTGCCTTCGCCTCAATTTCCTTTAGCAGCTGCAGTTTGCTGCAAAATGGATCAAAGATAGATATCACACTGGTGTTCATCACCCATTTCATTTTATCATGAATCCTCCGGTATTTGTTTTTAATGATATGAGAGCAAAAAAACAAAAATGCTCAACACTGACATATAAACAGCTTTTTAGGGGATTTAGCCAATGTGTTAGCATTGTAAACTTATTAGATTAGATTAGTTAGATTTCACTTTATTGTCAGAAATAATTCTGAAATTTGTCTTGCCTCCCAGGACGTCAACAGCTTCACATAAATACAAAAATAAGAACAATATTTAACCGAGCACCAAAATCATACGTCAAGCATTACAAATCACAGCAGACATTAGAAAAAGTAGATGCGATGCAACATATTGCTCATTAAAGTCAGTGTTACACTCAGGTACACTGAGGCTGCTCAGAAGTCACTCTCCGATTTAAAAGGTAAACAGACCGAGGAACAAAAGAATTCCTCGACCTCTTCAATCGAGCCTGTGGGACTCTAAATCTCCTGTGTGACGGCAAAAGCTGATATTCTTCAAATAACGCTTGAGAGCAAGTGGACGTAATTTTACCAGCCAGAGACAACATTCTTTTAGTCTATGCAGTTTGGAAACTTGACTCTTGGAAGCTCTTCAACCACAATCTTTGAGCAGATACGTAAAAGTCTGTCCAGTTTAGCTTTTAGCTGGACAGAGAGTTAACTGTACATGCACTGAATCCATGCTGCATCACACTCTGCATTACCGACTGGAAAAACAGATCTGCAGTTATGGAGCAAAATCATCATTCATTTGAAGCCATGTTTGTGTCCAACTGATGAATGTTCAATATTTATTTTCTTTGTGGTTTGTTTTTAGTCCATATACACTCCTGAGCAAAATATCTGACGCTTTAGCTGCTAAATGCGTCACTATGTACTATGTTTGTCTCTAACGGCATCTTTCTGCGGCTTGGTGCTGAGCATGTCGTGTGCAGTGAGTTTTTAAAAGCTTTTTCACTGGAAATAACAGCTGCTTTCTGTGGCCAAAAATGACACGAATGTGAGAGTGAATCAAAACAGTAAAGGAGCAAACAATCTGCTGCTTCTACACTTAAAACATGCAAAGAATAGCATGTTCCTTTAGCATATGTGTGGCATTCATGGAGTTACCTGGCAGGTCCAACCAGTGACACGGTGGCGTAGGGGTCACAGTTCTGTCCACTGATCAGAGGCAGTCCCTGGCACTCGATTATCCTGGAGACACAAAGACAGGGAGTTAAACAATTATTGAAAATAAATACACTGCAAGCAGGGACAAGATTTTAGGACTGTGCTGATTTACACCATTATCATCAGTTAAAGTAATATTTAAAAAATATTTTTCAGATTCACAGCAGCAGGTGATTAATCCATGTTACTGTCAGAGTAACCATCTTGGCACAAAGCTGTCAGTATTTCAAGCATTTCTTTTAAATCACCAGAGTCTAGAGTGACCCAGACCTTGGGAGAGATTACCTTTAAACACTGTGTCTTTTTGAGTGCATAAATGGTAAATAATTTCTTGTTGGTTCAACACACGCCTGAGTGGAAATGCTAATGCTGTTAACCCTCTGCAGCCTGCATTAGTACAGAGCTGAGTTTAAAAAGTTTTGTTTTGGCAATTGATTAATCTGGTATCAATTGTCAGGATCGCCATTTAAAAGTAACATTTCCGCCAAGTCCTCAATTCTCAAACAGACATTCTGCCAACAATTTAAAAAAGTACCATGCACTGATGAAGTGGTGTTATGGTCTTCATTTAGGAGTAGTGCTTTGCCCTTATGTTCGGCTCCTGTCACACAGGGACCACTGCTTTTTTCACGTGTTTCAGGTGACAACAAACAGACACTGTAGGCACCCTAAACAGGATGTGGCTGCTTAGCAGGAGGCACCAGAGAATAAGACTGACTTGAGCCCATCGCTAAGTGAGGCCAGAGGGAGTAGCCAAGCACAGCGAATGTCAGGATGTTTGTGTATCATCTTCCAGGGTGTCATGACAATATTCCCTACAGACTCCTTTACATCTCGCATCTCAACTGCATCTCAGCGGCATCTCGCTCCGCTCCGACCATCTCTAATCACTCTGCAACAGGATGGCTTTAAGACCATAAATGATCAGGTTAAAATCTTTCATTTTAACTTTGCAACACCACCTGGTCAGGCTGATGTAGGTCAAAAGTATCATCATCTATGCACGTATGATGAGAGCTGACACTGAACAGGTGAAGGTTTAAGCAAACGAAAGACAAAGTGAATGACGGCAGCAGAAAACCACAGCGGTTGCCGTGTGAGAAGCGCAGGCTTCCTGCTCAGATGCCATCACTTCCTCCACACTACCCCACTCTCCAAGTATGAATGGGGGGGATGCAAAACAACGTACGTAAACAGCATGAGGTCTGACACACTCACTTGCATGTATATGCGTATGTGCTCAACCTCATCCCTCAATGAGAGCTTTCTTACTGAGCAGACCTCACCTTTCACCTTTCAAGTTTTTATCTCGTTAACAGTGACGACTTTTTGATGTCAAACGTACAGCTGGGAAGTCAGAGGTGACAGATAAAGTAATATTGTGACACACACAAAACCGAAAACAACCCACTGAAAGTTAAGATTGACAAATGGCATGATCTTATCAGTGATGACACCTATAGATCAAGCACGTTCCTTTCGTCTTCTTATTTTTGATAGGAATAAATAATCAATGATGACACCTTTTTGAGACAAGTTTATTTCCTGTGTCTGGCACATATTCCTCTGTCTGAATTTCTGAGCAAAAAGGTTTCCAATGTCTCTACTAGGTAAGACACAAATACTGCGTTTGTTATAGTTTTCCGGACATTTTTTTTTTTTACTTAACATGTTTTAAACTCATATCTATAACTCCTGAGAAAACAGATAGGACTGAAAATCATTTGACTGGCTGTAGTCACTGCAGCTTAGAGGAGAGGAGGAAACGTTTTTGATCTGTAGTTGTTGTTATTGCCTCCGATCTGAAGCTACAATACACTTTTTGTTTGTTTTCAGAGTAGTGTGGACAAAGACTCTCTGACCTTTTAATTTCTTCAGGACGGTGAGTTAATGTATTAGCCCATCAAACCACGAAACCAGAAGAGAAAAGTCTGAGAAACGTAAAAACCTGCTGATAATTATCCTGCATTCTGTATTTACTCTCAGCCACCCCCCTCACACCCCCACCCCCCCCTTTTTTTTCTCTCGCAATATCCTTTAATGCAATACTTACACATGTGCAATACTTTAAAATGCAACACTGGCAAATGTGCAATTACTCCACAAGTGCAATATCTATTTTAGGACATGCAACAATTATGTAAATAGATTTATTTGATGTGAATGCGTATGTATGGCTGTTATGTTGCACTGTTGCAGGACAGAGTCCAAAGTAAATTTCCCTACAGGGACAATAAAAGTATATCTTATCTTATCTTATCAAAACCGTTGTTTTTCTTACCCTGCTGTCAACATGCTTATTTCTACAATAAAGTTGGGCATTTTAACATGGGTGGATCTAAGTACACGTAAGGTACACATAAATGCACCTGACCCTCTTATACAAAGCACTTAGGCACTTTTTTTGTTTTTAAAAGTGCTGTAAAAATAAACCTAACCTCTGACACCTCACATGGTTTAATTCTCAGCTTTTAAATTCATCACTGATTTCAAATTCCCCGCAAAACCATCCCAGTTTACAAGACAACCAACTGGATTAGACCTCACTTTACTGACAGGGGAATCTTGGTACCCACCGGACAAGTAAGTGTTGACCTACGGAGCCGTTCTCTGTGATCACTTCATTCAGTTTCATCTCCAAGTGAACCTTACCCTGTTGAACATAAGAAGAAGAGACGGGTGCAATGTTATAAATTAGTCAAAAAATGAGATCTCAGTCTTACATTAGGGCACAAGTCGCACAAAAAGTTTCAAGTCAAATCCCAAGTTAATATGTGGGTTGTTAAATGAGATAAAAATGTGGGCTGTAGTATGTGCGAGTGAGAAAATAAACACACCGAACTCCTCCACCTAATGCTAACATTTTTTTATTATTTCACTAAATATACACACTTTTATTTAAATCACTATTTCCGTCTGTGTGTTTACCACCGAGGACGAGTCCTAGACATGTGTCCTGGTTCAACCTCATGTTTCATGTTTCTTTAGGTTAAAGGAGGCTCCATCATGTTTGACAAGAGCCACAGCAGCTGTGAAGTTTGTCATCACTCATAAAAGATCTTTAAGGGGTCGGATGTGGTAAGGGCTGCTGGTCTCGCGTTGGGAAGTGTCAGAGAGAGAGAGTGAGAGAGTGAGAGAGAGAGCAAGAGAGGAACAGAGAGAGAGAGAGCTAAATAAAACGCCCACACACTTGCACTCCGTCTCTGCAATTCAGCACTTGGCTGAGATGGCGAGTAGCTCTGATGCAAGATAGGCCTTTAAGCCACTATACTACTCTGCAACGATCCAAATGTGCATATTTTACCATTAAAAGGAAAGACAGCTAGCTGTAATGTGAGTGTTCATTTGCTGAATAACAAATATTGTCCAAAAAAAGTGTGTATTGTTTGTCCTGCCATTGCAGTTTTCTCTATTAACAGAGCTGGTTCACTGGAATAAAAGCTGCTCACAGGGTACAAACACAGCCCCTGTTTGACTACAAACCAAGCCAGAGAGGCATTTCAATAACACCTTCATCACTCACTGATGTAACTTTGCAGTTGAAAGTGTCTACTTGTGAGTGAATCAGTGTAGCAGCACATACCCAGAATAGTCTGGCGTGGGCTAATGGCAGCTAGAGTCAACACGTTAGCTACAGCAGCACAGAAGTGGTGGTGTGCTTTAGTTTCACCAAATGCAACCAGACCACAAAAACTATCTAATCAAAGAAATGTACAGTTGAAACGGAACCACCCACATGCACTGCCTATATGTGAAAGAAACCAGAACTGCACCATGAAAAAAGATCAATAAAATGCTGGAAAGTTTTTACACATGCAGCAGACACTGGATCAAAAACATCTCGCAAGTCAAGACTACAGTTGTGATTTCATAATCATTAGCGGTTATTACAGCAGAAAACTAATATCTTAAATCAACTACAATCAATTTTGAAAGTCTTATAGTCTTAATATTTCATCTTGGGCAGATTGACATACTGGTTGTATAAAACAGTGATTACCTGAATTTAGGCAGTATGCAAACTATAAGTAGCTGTCTTCTATGCAATTGTAACAACAGACGATATTTGCATGATAAAAATGGTGGGAGTGACTTAGTGACAGATATTTTATGAATTTTATCCAGACTTTTAAAACACTATGTGTGCTTTAGGTGTACAGGTTAAGGTTTTGTTTAAATTTCAATCTGGCAAGTGGCAAAAATAATGACTTTCATAACAATAACAATTAGGGGTCAACAGATTATCGGCCTGACTGATTACCTGGGCCGATATTTGGCATTTTGCTGATTATCTGTATCAGCATTTAATTTTAACGACTACCGATAAAATAAATTGATGAAAATGTGCAAAGAAAGTGTCAGTTTTGTTTGTGTTGGAGTTTGCATTTCCAAATATCAGTTATTGCTATAGCTGTTATTGCTGATTAACTACTAATAATTGGTATTGGTATCGACCCTAAAAAAAACAATATCCGTCGACCCCTTCTCATTATCTGTAACTTTAGTGGCAACTTCCAAGCATGTGTCATTTGAAGTCAAAACCAATGTGTTTTACATTACATTCAGGATGAGATATGCTTGAAGTTAAAGTGCATTTTTTAAAACCATATTATAATTTAAAACATTAAACTGTACATGAAGTTACCTGGACTTCTGAGTTCGGATCGACTGGATGAAGGCCAAACCAGTGCTCCTTCCCACTGTATTTACACAGGTCATCCTTCCGGATTGACACCTTGCCTGTAAAGACACAAACACACATTAAACTACAACTCCTCCACTCAGATGGGAAAAAAAAACACTGCCCAATTTAAAGCAACTTACCAACAGGTAGCTCCCTTTGGAAAACGCTCTTGGCATAAACATAGAAGGATAAACACTGAAATGGACGTGGGATCTCAAAGTAGAAGTCCTCTCCATAGAAAGGGCTGTAAATTAAGGCAGAGGTTTAAATTAGTACACAATGCTGAATCTTTTGTGGAAAAAAAGGACATGACTGAGAATGTGTGTAGTAGGTGGTGGTGTTATGTGTGATAAACTGTGACCAGATTAGTGGCCATGGCCCTTTTGAGCCATGACACACACGTGTTGGCTTAATTAATGATTTGTTAAGACTGATGTTGGACTCGAGTGTGTGCAACACCAGTATTATCTGGTTTAAAAGACTTAATTTGGTGAAGTGTCCAAAAAGTTTTAATTGTCTCTGTGGTAATCACCACACTGGACAATAAAAATAAATGATGATATTAATTTTGTGTTTTATTGAGTCTAAAAATTCACGTAAAACAAGTTATTTCACTTGCTACCAATGTAGATGAACTCGTATAAGAATTAGGATCAAGTATTTTTATGCTTACATGAGAAAATATGAGCAACAGGATGACCTCATTACCAAAGTTTACCGCTGCCCTGTGTATTTTAAAAATGCAGTACATGCTATTTTAACTTCTCTTTCCTAGTTGGCCCTTGACTCCTGCAAATAACCCACCACATAAATGTCTGCTGCTCTACAGTATTTTATCTCTGTATTCAGCAGGTGTGCATGTGAAATCCGTCTCTGAAACTGCCTGGACATAAAGTAGCTGCTGTTAATAGCTTCTACATGATAAAGTAATGTGACTGATAAATTGCTTGCTGCATGCATGCTGCAAACAATTACAGTAACTTCATGTAGCCTACTTTATATTTGTAATTTCCTCAGGAACATACTGACTGTCCACCTGACCTCAAACTGTACTGTGAAATCCTATGATCAGTTAATCCAACTACTTGTGTAATGTACAGCTGTTGGGCTATAACAATAATGTAGTTACTATGATACAAGGTTGTGTTTATGGTCCTAGATTATGTAGGAAAAAAAACAGAAAATTACTGGATAAACTTGGTGTCCACCGCCTTGTGCATAACCATCACAAACACAGGATTTGTTAATTTCCTGGGAAATAAACTGTCTGAGCAGAAGGTGGACAACACAGGGTGCCCTTATGACTCATCGAGGTTGTGGGGAATGTTCTTGCTATGTTGTGGGTTTAAATCTGTCACTTTTACCGTCCATGCTCTCCAAAACCAATTCTTGTCATTTCTTTAATAGTCACATAGTGTACAAACCCAGTTAATAATTATATGTGACTCTTTTATGTTTTATGCCTCAACCCTCATCAAATAAAATGGGGAATTTAAATAAAATCTGTGAAGTGAGAGCTGGGATGAGTAAAAGATCTGGAATGTGACAAAAATATCTGGAAATTCAAATGAAAGAGGGCAGAATGAGTTGGGTTTTTTAAGTGTTAAAAAGTGAACATTTAGATAGATAATACACCTAAAAGCCTTCAGGGAAAAACAATCTCCTCCGAGAAGTTTTTATTCTTGTGGCAAACTGTCCTCCCGCTATTAATAATAAACAACAATCCACTGAACAAATGCGAATACTGTGCAGTGTCATATATAGACATTCGAGGCATCAGTTTTTGATCAAACTGGGCTAGTAAATTAAAGATTTTAATGAAATTATATTTAAAAATGCACAAATTTAATTATTCAGTCTTTTGTTTTACACATGCGAAGTGTTTTGTCTGATGTTATGCAGAATGAAACATTGCACTGACCATTTATTTTTATTATTTTAGAAGTAATTTGGCAGATATTTGTCATGCCTGCATATACATCACTATTAGAAAAATATTCTTCAGGATTCCTACACTTATTCTAAAGTCAAATTCAGACACTTTTCAAGACCTCTCAATTGTTTCCAGCACCTTTCAGCTTTGGTAAATCACATATTTATATACAACACAATCACTGAGCGGCCACTTTAATAAGTATAGCTTGGGCTCAATAACAGTACTTGATACATATAAAGGATTAACCAAAATAACCCAGTACCAAGTAATAGTCTGAAAACCTCTGCAGTCCACCTGCATTCAATCATTTTTGTATCCAGATCGAGAAAAAAAAGACTGTTTGTTTTTATTTGCAGCCAATCACTGCAAGCGTTCTTCAGTTAATTATAACAGTGATTGGCTCACTACTACACGGTCCAGCAAGGTGTATCTGACGGTTACCACCAGACGCCACCAAAACTTTCAAAAGCTATACTACATGCCTTTGGCGTCTGGTGGCACAGCTGAGTGCTTCCATTCACTTGACTACTAAACAAAGTTAAAATAATATTAAATGAAAGCTCAATTGATATCTGTACTACTTTAAGGGTACTGGTATTGTATTTTTTTTTAAACGATAAGTACGCCTGTAAACTTAAGTACAATCTAACTCATTTTATTTCTTTCTCTAAAATACAAACTGTTCAGTCAGATAGTGATTTATTCTGAAAGTAATGCAATTACATTTTCAAAAGCTTAATTCAAAATTGGAGCACTTCTCAAATCTTGAAAACACCACATTAAAATTTAAGTGTTTTTAAGGATTTCAAGAACCCATACGAACCCTGATTCTTATCAATACTGTGTTCATTAGTATCACCCAGCACTAGTGAGAGGCCTGGACAGGTTGCTAGTTCACTGCAGGGGTAACACACACAGAAAAGCAACACATTCAAACTCACTTAACACCTAAACATTTAGGGTTTCCAATCTACCTAACACCTGAATGACTTCACAGTAGACTATGGGAGGAAACGTGGGCACCTCGAAGAAACCCATGCAGACACTGAGAGAACATGCAAGTCCAATTATTAAACCATCATGCGCTACAATTCTGTATATCCTAGCAGCAAAGTGGTTACATCTCGGGGACCTACTGCCCTGTAGGAGCTGGCACACACACTCAGAGCACCTGTACCACTCAGTCCTGCCAACATGACTACCTCAACACCAACACCATGAGGTAGACAGCTTGATCTGACACAGCCGATTGTAGGTTAAGCACTACCTCGATGCACGTGCTGCCAGCAGATGGACCACCTGTCCCAAACAGACTGATCACTACTTATAAAGGTGTACTGGATTAACTGTTCATATGTTCAAGTCCAACTGCAAATCGCTGTCTTTGAATTTTACGAGCCATCATAGTTCGGTTAAGCCGACAAAGTTCGGGGGTCTGTTGATATGGGGACAAAAATGAAACGTCAAATTACAGTTGACAGTTGAGATTACAGTCGTGCTGGGAAGGGAAGGCATATCTGAAGGTGTATTAATAGGCAGATGGCCACGGTCTCCTCGCATTTTCATGGAGAAAGTTCCAGAGTCTTCCATGACTTTTCAAGGACCCATAATAAAGAACCTTTACTATGCCCCACTCGCCCGGTGTTCTTCAAACTGATTCATATTCAGCTAGCTGGCAAACCGGAGGGGAGAGACAAACCCAAAGAGAAAATGACGAAACGTATGAGATGATGGTGATGGTAAACAAAACACTGTCACACGGTGACGCATATTCACAAAAGCTTATTGTTACAATTTCATCATACGCGAGGAAATTTCATGACTTTGCAAAACTTTCGAGGATTCTGACTAATGCTATTACCTTTTCCAGGCCTGGAAAATATGACTGTGAAATTCCATCACTTTTCCAGGTTTTTCACGACTAACAGGAACCGTGGATGGTATATACAAAACTTGGTAGATGCCTGGTGTATATGTCTGCCAGTTTCAAAAATGAAATAAATTCAAAGAAATACCACTTGCACATGCCTGTCAAACTTCACTGGAGTTTATGACTCATGTGCCTTAGTGAATTATACTTTAGCCTTATAAACAGGCATATCTGTATACATATCCAATGCTAGTATTGCGCTAACCTGGCCCTGTAACTCTTATACCACTTCACTGATGCCTTTCTTTACAGCTGATGCATTTTGGATGGTGAAATATCTTGCCTGACACTTCCTCACTGGGTGTGGCCAACGCATCCAGTGTACACCCACACATCCGCCTCAACATCACATGGAATTGAACACTTATGAGCTCCCTATTCTGCACACACTCAAACATATACCCACCATACTACCTTCCTTACTATTGTCACCACAGCTTATAATAAAGTGTAGAAGCACTTGACCACAAGTGTTTGAACATGACTGCTTTATCCAGGGGATTAGCTGCCATTAGAGCCTCCCTACAGCCTTACACCATTAGAAACAGGAGCACAAGCAACAGGCATGAGTCAAGCACCATCAAATGGAAAAAAAAGACACAGCAGGCCAGATTTGAGTGATTATTAAGATGTGCTAAACAGGGGCTAAGGTAGCTGAGAGTGACACAGAGAGAAAGACAGGGGAGAGCGTGGGAGGACACACTTCCTCAGAGACTGTAAAATCCTTTTGAACGGCACCGAAATCAGGAGAGAAAAAAAAAGAGCTGTTGTGAAATACCTCGAGAAGGCAGGCCCATGTTTACAGTGAGATGTGCAATGATGTAGATAGAAACCCTAAAAGGTTTCCTGGTGGCCGTCTCCCACACCTTTTTCTCAAACACTTGTGAACATGGAGCTTTTGGTAAAATAGCTAATTTCGGTCTGAATCACTTGATGTTTGCCAGCTGAAATGGTACCCTGCACGCATACAGCTCTGAGTCACATATTGACAGTTTGTAAGATGTAATCAAGTAGCCGGATTCCAAACCAGACATTTCTCACATGATCAGCCTGCAACAAACAGAGATGGTCCAGAGTTTACTGTAACTGCTTCCACATGAGAGATGTTCTCAACATGTTATTTCCGTTTTCTTTTAGATTTGATTTGACTTCAACAACGTTCCTAAAATGGGATGTTGCACATTATCTTGGTATTAATTTCTGTTATAATGGCTCTTAAAAAATGTTGCATTAGCAGATACAGGTCATGCTTACAGGAAACTTCCCGTGTTAAGTGTTGCACTTTTTGAGCCCTCCCAAACAAATTTACATTTTTCTAAATTAGTACAAATAAAACTATAACAAATGTTTATTTCCATCAATTAATATATCCATTATGCATTAAATTAAGTCTAAAGAAATGACAAATGACCCTCCAACAAATGAACGCTCAACAACTGAAAGGCTTTAAATACAGTACAGTATGATATACAGTATTTAGAAAACGACAGTAAAACCTCGACTATGAAGGTTTGACATTTTCACTTGATTGACTGGATTGTACGGTACACATCCAAAACCTTAGAGAAGGTTCACTACTAGCTCAAAAACCAACTCTGAGGAGGAAACGGCACAAATAACATACTGAACCCGAAACATGGCCCGCATATAAACAGAGGGATGTTTGGATTTCTTGTATTGCCAACATTACTTGCTATAGATGAGGTGTGTGAAGACTGAACATGATGAAACCCAAGACCCTGAAATACTGTACACAACTGCAATCATTTCTCATCCTCTGAGTCCATCCTCTAAGTATCAAGCTGTACGGGAAACAAACCATTGAAAACTTTGATTTTACTTCTAATATTCAACTGTGATTTTCTAATTTTCAACTGTTAATATGAACCATTGTTTATGTGGACTGTAAGTGTGTCAGTGTACACTTTATACTATATCCCCAGCAGTAGTTTCCCGTTCTATCTGCTTTTCTGTGTTAGACAGATATTTTATTTTAATTGCAATTTTTTTTACTGCTCTTTATTTGTCAAATAAAGTAATATTTAGTTTGTCATAGAGCTGGGCAATATTATCGATATATTCTCAACATTGTGATATTAAACTGTATATCATCTTAGATTTTGTTTATAGTAACATTGTAAGTGCTGTCTTTTCCTGGTTTTAAAGACTGCATTACAGTAAACTGATGTGATTTACACAACCTGCTAGACTGTTCTAGCTGTTCTATTATTTGCCTTTACCCACATAGTCACTTTATCCACATTACAGGTGATAATTTATTAAATATTTCATTATGTAAATATTTTGTGAAGCACCAAAAGTTAAACCTGCAATATCGTCCCTATGTCGAGCTATCTGGTATATGATATATGATTTTCTCTACATTGCCCAGCTCTAGTTTGCCAATTACTTCCATCCTACCACTTTTAAGAAAGATATGAAAAGCTCTCTACAATAAAACTCAATTATTTAGTTGAAATCTTTCAACAGGTAAACACTAGAAGACATCCAGTCCCATATTCAACATGAGAGCAAATAATAAAGAGGGCGGATATGCTACATTAAAATAATAAATACAGCTCTTTCTGTTTGGACATCGACCACTACCTAAAAAAGGACTTTTGCACATCTTTAATCCCACGTCACTAAAGTATGCATGATATATAAGTCAGTGTTTATGAAATGTAAAAAAAGCATAATGTTTGACAGCCTGCCGTTTCTTGTAACGTTAACGTAATCAACACTTTACTGTACAGTAATGGCTGTAAAATGGCAACACCAACTGGAAATAAGACAGGGAGAAGATGCAGGGGTAACCTTGCCTACCTGACGCTTTTGTCAAACACCTTGGTGCGGAACACTTCCTCCTGATCCAGACTTATGGTGCAAAACGTGCAGAGATCCCTTTGTCGATTTGGACCTGAGACAGGGCCCAGGTTCTTAGCTTCACCTGCAAAACCAAGAGGCGTACATCGTTATTATCTCTACTGGCATCAAAATGACAGAAGTCTTTCCCAAATTTAAGAAAATTACATATGTGTACGATGTATTTGGCCTATTAATAACACATGTTTTGGACAACAAATACCCCTACTTATCGATAACATTTCTCTATTTATATTGCTCCCACCAGTCTACAGTTATGAATACTAATATTAGTACTTGACTGAGGTCTAAAATGAATGACATGTCAACAAAACTTCATGAGGTTCTGAGAACGTGTGTTTAAGTTTCAGATCTTGAAAAAAGCTTTACTCTGCTAACTCAGTGCAACACACAAGAGGCAGTCCTAAAGCTAAAGCTAATCAAAATAATGTTTTTTTTTATTAGTAAGATCCTACTGCAAATCTTAATCAAAAAAGGGAAAGAAATGTCCTGAAATAAAAGTAAGAGTTTAGTTCACTGAATCTGACTCTGTACAAGCTCATTGTAATCAATATAAGCACATGCGATTGCAGTCATAAACAGCACACTTTTACATCCTCATGTTCATATGGGGACACTGGCTCTTGCCAGTTGTTTGGGCAAGCTGCAGAGCGGATGTAGCTGAAGTAGACTTGAGGCTCATATGTGGTTAAAAACATGAAACATCGACTTCCTCAGGATAACCAATGACGATGGTAGAGCGCTGATTCACAAATGACAAACACCTTTGTAACATACACCACATGCACACACTTCCATTACCCTGCCCAGAATACATGCCATGTGGTTTTGTGCAACACATACATTAAAAAAAGCACCAAATCAAAGCCAGATAACTTGAACGTTCGGAACAGCTAAATGGCAGTCACTCGAGCACAGCACTATCAATAACTTCACGATGAATCAGACTTAGGCTGTCGGATTAGAAGGGCAGCAGTCTAAAGTGGTCCTCTAGCTTTGGATAGGTAGCCTAAGCCCAGGTGAGGACCTAATTAAGAAAAGCCACCTGTGAGATCAGCTTTTTAACAGGCTATTAATAATGGTGTATGGCTAATCTTAGGAACGGTTAGTGAAAACAGCCAAGTTGTCGCTAATCTTGGACCAGGACGACCTAGTGGGAGTAGAGCGCAAAAGCACATATGCATACAGATACAAACACATATATTTGGCTAACCTACCCTACTAACATCTTCTCTCTTCAGTAACATTTCCACTGAAACAGAAGCATGTCATCCTGTGAAAACCGTGACCGAAAGGTCAGAGAGTAAACCTAGACAATACCCAACTACATCCGAAAACTGCTGAGTCAACTGGCCTTTTCCTGATTTTATTCTGACAATTAAGCAAGCAAGGGCATAAATCAAAGTACACTGGCTATCTAAAAAAAAAACCTATTATAATAAGAATACATCTTTATAAAATGCCACCTCCATTGATGTAGGCTAAAGGAAAAAGGACAAAGTGTGAACGAGGAAGAATGGAGTTTCGTAAGACTGCAAAGTGAGTTACATGCCACAATAGTTCCTCTATTTTGTTCTGCTTACTGTTTTCTCATTAATTCATAGTAGTGAAACTGACATTTGTCTTCCTATTGTGTGCCTATGCGCACAAGCATTACATACTAGTTAGCCTATATTCACCTTACAGTAAATACATACAGTTAAGCCAGATTTATAACTAATCATGATATGATCTACACCTGCTTTGGAAACAGAAAATGTCTCCCAAAGGCACACTAAAAATAATGTTTGTCAAAAATATAACATGTTTTATAATAATAATAATATTAATCATTATTATTCTTTAAGAGAAAAATGATTTACTGCTGGATTATTTTAAACTGATTTCTTCTGAAGATTGACCGCACTGTATTATACTTTCCCCACTGACATGAAGCAATTGCGCTGGGGCAAAGTGAGTCCTAACCATAATCGATTCCCTCAAACACCAACACAGAGAGGAGTGGTTGCACACTAATGGATGTATGTTAATACTAAGAGTAATCAAATCTGCTGCAGCATATCTGTGAGTAAAAGTACATAATGGGAACCTGTACAGCTTGTGTAATTTGAATCTCAAAATATTGGTAATGGCTGAATTTTTTGAAAAGCAGCCACACACATCTTGATGTTGAGTAATTTGGCAAAACAAAACAATCACACATTCAAACAGGCACACAGCCTCCTGGCAGGTCCGCCAGCCAAGCCTGAGGGAGTATGAGGAAACTGGCTTGTGAGTTTTTGACTTTAAAGCCAACATTTCCGATTTGGACTCTTATCACATGCATGACTAGCGTATCACTATACTATGACTGCAAGCAAGACATCAAACTCTTTCCCACGGATGCTTTAATCATTCATGTGGTGTTAAAATGATGAGACATGATAATTGCATTAGAATGATTCTCGATTAATAATGCCTCCACATGCAGGTCAAATGGCAAAGACCGGCGATTAAGAGACCAGCTGAAATGTGTGTTGAGACAGGACTTCGACTCAAGCCATCAAGTCACCCATCAATCAACATACAACCTTGTGCAATGATTGGCAGTGGTTAGAAAATACAACTGTCGATACAACTGTTACAAAGTCTATTCCCACAGGCTTATTTATTTAATTTTATCGTCACTTTACACTTTCCATTATAATATCTACTATTACAGTAAAAATGTATTTAACAAAGTATAGACGTGTTATTTCACATTTGTGCGTCGTCACTCTGTTGTGTTGAGATTGTTAGGTCTATTTATCTTTTAAACTAAATTATAAAGAGGACTGTAAGACACCCCTATGTTAGTAATTACAGTACGTATGGGTAGTAGAGACAAAAATGGTAAATTAAAGCAATGCTGATGTGTGTGTGCGCAGCAGTACTCGTACTGCATGCCACCCCTGCATTAGCCTGTGTCCCACTTGGGCCACCCTAGTAAAAATAAGTCTGGACACCCCAGTATAGAGTAAGTGACCAGGAGCACTGCAGCTTTAGACCTTATTTGACAGGTATTACGTTTACATTTTCTGTTGTCACTGAAAATATCTTCCATTAGCTAAGTTACCTGACTGTCAGATGCCTGCAGGGACTAACATTAAGGGCGGATCACACCAAGATGCATTGCTAGAGAAGCATTGCCAGCACACCTGTTGGGATTTCCTCTCTTGCTGCTGCGCTACGCATTTCTCTGGCAGTTTTGAGCATGCATAAAAGTTAAAATATTTTCGACTTTTCCATTCAAGGCGCCGAGTTGCACCGCTTGTCAATGTCACTTTTGGCCATGTGCACGCAGCTACAGTCTACAGGCGCCCCTAGCTGTTTTTCCAAATGCGCGTCCATGGCCTTTTTGGAGCAGTTGCACCTGGTGCAATGCATCTATCAGCCCCTTATAGCTGACTGGGTCAGTGACTTAAGCGGTTGATACTAGCTAGCCTACTTTGCCACCAACGTTAGCTCACAGGGCAGCTCAGATCCACAAAAAAACCCCCTGCTTTTGAGAAAATAAACTTTTTGTGTAAAATCTGATGTGATTGTGACTGGTAGGTCTATTTATCTTTAAAATATAAATATGGATGTGAGACACTGTAATGTTAGTAATTACAGTGGGTATGGGTAGTGGAGACAAAATGATAAAATAAAGCTATGTCGACACGTGTGCCCGCAGCAGTGCTAATACTTCACCCCAACATAAGTCAGTGTCCCACTTGGGCCACCCCAATAAAAAAGGTCTGGACACGCCACTGTAGACTAAGTGACCATGAGCACTGCTGCTTTGGACCTTATTTGACAGGCATTACGTTTACATTTTGTGTTGTCGCTGAAAATATCTAACATCATCTAAGTTACCTGACTATCAGATGCCTGCGGGGACAAACATTATAGCAGAATGGGTCAGTGACTGAAGCGGTTGGTAGCAGCTAGCCTACTTTGCCACCAACGTTAGCTCACAGGGCAGCTCGGATCCACACAAAACGCCCTGATTTGAGAAAATTAAAATTTCTAAAACGCTACAAACACCCAGTATGCTGAATCAGCCTCGCGGACAATCGAGGATCCCTGCCCGATGAATGAAATCATTCACAACAAAGCTACGAGCTGCTGCTAGCATGCTAAGCTAACTTGACGTTAACCAACAGCCAGCAGACCGACCAGATGAACCGCCTCTGCCTCCACACGGTCGACTGTTGATGGCACTGGCACGCCGCGCCCCTCCGGCTTCTCCTCTCGCCGCTCGCTAGGTCTACCAGCCTCTCTCCCCCCCCTGCGAGAGACGAAAAACATCGTGTCGCCAGTCAGACTTACATATTTTACCCCGCAGGCTCTGTAAAATCCGTATCTTCGCGTCGTCCTCTTCCGCCATGGTCAGAGCTGACTGTTTTCGCTGCTCCGGTGCATTCAGCGCTGGGTTATCATATCCCTTTATGAATGCAGGCAGAGCAGAGGAAAGCCAGCCCCACTGCCGCGTCACGTCAGGTCCCGTACACACTGGTGCCTTAAAACGTTTGGAAAGAGCTTCCTCAAAAGTCGAGCCTTGCTTTGACTTCAGTCTGGAGATGGTAGGAGCTTTTAAGAAGATTTAAGGTCTCTCTGTGCTGTCGCTCATTATGCAACGACAGCGCTCACCGAGAACTGATACTTTGACTTGTGGGGCTAGTTAGCTTAGCGGGCTAATCTACTTTACACAGCAGTGCTTTAAGTTAACCCCGTATGACATGCTTGTGTCAGGCACATGTGAATTTGTCAACATTTGTCAATTTCGGAGGTTTTTAGGACTGGCGAGAACTTTTCACATTGACGGATATTTCAAAAACGAACCACACAAAGCTCTACAACATAAGTTAAGCAAAAGAAATGTACAAACGTGATATTTAAATGGAGATTTGCCGTGTTAAAATGTCTGAAAACATACGCATTCACAAGTCACAGCTAGCTAGTGACTGTAAAATTGGAAAAGTTCGCGGGCTAATGAAATGCCCATTTTTATTTCAATTAAAAGTAAGGCAGTTATCCCTTTGAAACTTGAGAAAATCAGCTTGATTTCTTTCAAAAACAAGGGAAGGTGGCAAAGAGCAACTTAACAAGAAATTACCCAAAAATTTGCAGCAACAAAAACAAAAAAAGAATAGAAAGTTACAAGAAAATTAGCAATAAAAGAGAGGTTAAGGGAAATTACCTTCAATTCAGTAAAGCCAAAGTAAAAACAACAATGAACAAGAAAATGACCAGGAAAAAGAAATTTAAAAAAAATGTTTTCTGGACATTTTCCTCCACTTTTTATGTAGAATTCCCCCCTTTTTTCTCTCTCATTATTCCTTTTAAAAGCAAATTTCCAGGTTGTTATTGTATTACCAGTTTCTTGCTTATTGAATTGTCATGATTTTATAAAAGAAATCAGGTGGATTTGCTCAGGTTTGAAAGGTTTAAATGCGTGTGGAGGGTGTCTGCATGCAGCACAAAAAAACTTATGTCTATCTAGGTTTCAAAGATTTAAGTGCTTCTCAAAATATTAGTGGTAAGTGAAGTCCCTGAAAACCATTTTTGAGTAAAAGTACAGATGTCTTTCCAAAAATGACCTATTGGAATATTAATTGAGTAAAAAGTCTTAAAGTATCTGATGTTTACTAGTATCAAAGTATCAAAATTAAGTAAATTCTGTTACTAAAAAAGCAACCAATCAGAAAATATGGAGAATTATGAAGTTAGATACAACATAGCAACATAGACCACACTAAAAATAGAGCGTGCATTACACTTGAAGAAAATTGAGGTCTTTTTTTTTACAACTGAAAGGATTTAAAGACCAAAATTTATTTTTTCTTCCATTCCTCTAATTGTCGGTTCGTCCTCTCCTCCCTTTTCCCCTCATTCCTTACTTTGTAGTAAGTAACTACAATGTTTTTTGGGAAATGTATTGGAGTAAAAGTATACATTTTATTTAGAAAATGTAGTGGAGTAAAAGCGAAAGTAGACAGAAATACAAAAAAAACTCAAGTAAAGTAATGATACTCCCAAAAAATACTCAAGTATGAAATTTTATTACTTTGTTACATTGCACCACTGCAAACTATATAGTGTGAAAAAGCAGTAGCTGTGGTCTCATGCTCCTAATAAGAATGCCAGATTGAACTTCAGATAGCAGCAATTTCATACATAGACCTATCGGTGTAAAGTATATCCTGTAATATTTGCAAATTATTATTAGGTTGGTTGACAGCTTTTAACAGGATAATTTAGTGGAATGAATCGGTGTGAATGCTACAGGTGTCTACATTTTTCCAAATATAATATTCCAGGATTTCTTATTCATAAAGATCATGTCACCGTGTGTCATCGTGTTTCTTCTGGATAAAAACATGACACACATCCTGTGTCCTCTTCCTGTCTTTCCAGGTGATGTTGGTTGTGGTTAGGTGAAAACACAGTTCTGATCTTCATCGTTGATGGTAGCAGGGAGCCTGAAAGGGCAGTCAGGTATGCAATATAACTCTTATGATCAGTTTCTATAGATTATCTCTGGTAGCTCACAAAAGTGCACAGCACCCATATATTGATAACATCATATTTATCTTTTAAAGTGCACATTATGTCACAAAAGTCTCTGCTATTTACCATCAAAGTTTGTGACATTGAGACATTAATGTGTTATTATTTAATATAGTCATTTAGTGATGAATGAGATCAAGAAAATCTTTCTGAAGTGAAGAACTAGTCATCATTATATCAGTTTTATATTGGATTTGTATCTCATGTCATTAAAGTACAATAGTACAATATTGTATATAATATTATTGCTATATTGTACAATAGTAGCTATTGTACAACATAGTTTCGGCTGTACATTGAAGTGATTGCAAGCATATGAAGCATATATATTAAGATATCAGCTTTTGTCATCACACAGAAGATTTAGAGTCCCACAGGCTCAATTGAATGGTTTAAGAAACTCTTTTTTTCCTTAGTTTATCAACTTATTAAAACAGAGTGTTGCTTTTAAGTCGCCTCAGTGTGCCAGGGTCAAACACTGATTTGTGTTTTTCACGTCATCCACTTTTCGTAATGATTTGTGATTTGTAGTTTGGGTTTGTTATGCGGTTAAATATTCTGTATTTTTATATTTATGTGTATTTATGTGAAACTGTCAACATCCTGGGATGCCAGACAAATTTCAGACTTTTGTCTGACAATGAAGTGAAATCAAATCAAAATTTTACATTAAAGTAACTAATCTTTACATATTTTAAAGCGCTATGGCTTTCAGTGCCATATGCTTACAGGTCATGAATGTAAAGTAATTAAAAATGCTGCTCACATTCAATCCAGAATAGCATCAGTAACACTACATCAATTGTTGTCATCAGTGTTATTTCAGTATGTAATTGTCCTTAATTTAATGACTGAAAAATGTTGACTCCATGGAGTAGTTAGTGTGTCGAGCAGGGCCTTATACCTCGACTTATGATCCATCTGTTACATCACAAACCCAGTCTTAGAAAGAAGTGAGGAATTTAGACACATCTGGAAATTGTGTCTTGAGGCCTAACTCTAAATACAGATGCAGTTAGTGTGGAAGAATGAGGGAATGAGCTTCTCAGATGGGCTGCAGGTCTCCTAAGGACCAGATAACCATGTGGCTTTAAATTTAGTGATTTTTTTTTTTGCTGTGGGGCAGGTTTATTTGAATTTTTAAATCCTGCTATTTTAACTTTTCCACTCCACACTTCAACCGCATGATGTTTATGATTTCTGTAACTATTCCCTTAGCATCAGTATCAGAAAATCAGTAAGTGTGCTTATCAGTTAGTGGTCACTGAATTCTGTCGTAGTCAAGCGTGTACCGGATCTCTAACTAGGCTAAAGGAAGACAGGATGTAACTGTGTAGAATATCAACAACATTTATTTAAATATTTTTACATGTTTTATACATATTAAACACACAAAAGTAGTAATTTTAATCTCAAGGGTGCCATTTGTTAATTAGAAATTAAAATTATATGGTGCTTAGAATTTATATTGAATTATCAAAGATTTTATCCAACACATCCGCATAGTCTAACTATAAAGTGCAACTCACCGTAGCCAGTTAACCGAACGTGAGATTCAGAAATGTGACAGTTATGAAATTCATACTGTTTTCCCACAGACATGTTTTAAAAAGTGAAGTTGTAACCACACTAGGCAGGTTTTCAGTTGTCCAACACATCCTACCCCTGCTCTGAAACTGCTTACAGTCATGTCACTGATTCTGCCATATATGCATAGACAATGGACAAGGTACAGTCTGTGTCAGAAAGACCTATATTACCCCCAAAAAATATGCTCTACAAAGGTGAAAAATCGCTCAGTCGTTGAGTATGGGAGGAAAGAGATAACAGCCTGCACTGATGTTAGATCCTCATTTTACTGTCCATTCAAAACATTTTATTGAGCTCAGCTGCAAAGATAACACTCTCATATTTTCTAACCTAAAGCAGCCGCGTGAAGTTCGATTCACTTTCTCTTTCCTGTTATTTTCCACAGTCAAAGATCTTTAGAAAAATGGCTCCTCTTTGCACACCCATTTCTCTGGCTTGTGTATAGAAATGTGGGCACCTTTAGTTTCAGAGTCATTTCTCCTTAAGAGTTTACAGGACTTCTCGCGATCATTGTGACCTGTTGTTCTTGGCCCCATCAAAGTGTCCTTGTTGCTATCACTGTCTCTGTCACAAGTTTGCTTCTTTGAGATGAGATGCATAGGATGCTGTGCATTGATCCTTTTTTTCGCTGTTTTATGTTTCAGCTTTGAGTGTGTCAGGGAAAACAACGGGTCAATGCAGGGTGATAGTGGACTTTTGATGTTGGGATATGACACATCTTGGTAGGCAGCTAAAGACATAAAGTCAGATGTATCCTCGATTTTAGGCTTCATTTTATCAATGGAAAAATGTCCTTCTTCCACTCTTTCACTTTTTATGTCAGTGGCTCCTTGATTGTCACTCTCCTCTGTTTTGATGGTGTCTTGTTTATTGTCTTCACACAGGTGTGCTGAGTATTTAGAACATGGTGAGAAGTTGTCAGAGTTATATCCCTCCTCATTTGTCTCCTGGTGTTTTTTCTCATGGCTTCTCTTGGTGGCAAGGTAGAGAAACCGCTGGGGACAGAAGGAGCAGCGATACTTCTTCTCTGGGTTGGGGCTCCGAGGTGTGTTATCGAAACAGGAGCCATTTTCCATACAGCTGTTGCAGATGTAATCACCACCGGCAGGAGCCTCACCAGGGGGACCTTGTTTACCACAGGTTCTGCAGAAACATGGGTGGGAACCAATAACGTGAGCTCTCAGACCAGTCTCTGTGATGAAAGAGCTGTCACAGATGTCACAGTTGTAGGTGGCCCTCGGGCTGGAGTTCTTGCTGAGACTGCGTTTCACCTCTCCACTACCACCCGACATGCTCTCTTCTGTCAGCCAACTGCTTTTATCAAAATGAGCTTCACCGGCAGCAGTTCTATCTGCAGATATGTCAGGATAACCGTGAAACAAAGCCTTTCTGTGCTTCAATCTCAACTTCTTCCTTTTCTTTTTAGCTTTGTACGAATAGTAGGGACGCCAAAGCATATCAGCTGTGTCACAGTCATTGGGATCATCGTATGTCTCTGGTTCTGTTGCGGCAGTCGCTTCAGGTCGCAGGCGGAGCCTGGGGCTCTCTGAGTCTTCCCTTGTTGGAGGGCACCGACTTGGGCTCTCTTCACTCCGGTCTCTGATTCTCCTTTTCTTTCTCGGGAAGAGCTTAGATCCCTTGATTCGGCGGCGAATGATGGCTTCATTGCCTATTTTCACTGTTATCTGACAGAGCGGCATGGCAGCACCATCCACAGATGGACCCGGGCATGCAGGTTTGGCGATATACGTTTCAGTCTTTGCCCTCACATCTTTATCGCGCACCAGATTCTCAGTGCTCGATTGAAGTATCTCCTTGGTCATATCCTCAACTCTTTTTGCAGAAGCTGATAGCTCACCTAACTTTTTAACAGTGTTCAAAGAGTTAAAGAATGGCACATTACGACCGATGTGCTCTGAATTGCTTAGCACTGGAGGATCGTCTTTGTAACCCAGTGCAGGAGACTCGGATTGCAAAGAGAAGGTGCTGTTGTAGTCACTGAAGGGTGAATCTCTGTTTTCTGCCTCTTTTCTTGTGCCTTTCTGAATTTCCAAGTCACTGTTGAGACTTTGTTCGACATGTTGGTCACATGGCTTGCCAAAGCTGATGTGAGGAATGACAGGAGCCACCATCTTTGTTGTTGCCATGAATGTCAGAGGGAATGAAACAGTATCAGGGTGGCTGATCAGACCGTTCTCTTCAAATGGAGGGATGAGAGAGTTATTGTCTGGTGGGGCTTCGTCACCTCTTTCAACACTCTCTGAATATGTCTGACTGTATGTCTTGTATTGTCTCTTTCTGAACTTCATAGGCAGAAGCCTGTAAAGCTTGATTGGATAAACACTGGCTTTAAGACCACCATTGGCAGATTTTTTCTTCACAGCTAGACTGGGATCAATGCCATGAAAAGACTTCTGATGGTTCTTTAAGATATAATATGTCATGAATGTCTCAAGGCAGAAAATGCACTGATAGCGACGTTCACCTGTGTGCCAGATTTCATGCTTTGTACGGTACTCTGCCAGTGCAAACACCTTATTACAATAATGGCAGGGATAAGCCCTCTGCCACGAATGTACATTCTCGTGCCTTTTGAGACTGGACAGGGTGACATAGACCCGTTTACACACGCTACAGTTGTATCTCCTTTGACTGCTACCTAGCTTTACTACCTTCTCTTCCTGTGGAGGCTCTGATTGGTCCGCTTGAAGAGGCTCTGGGGTGTAAGGGGAGGAGATTTTGGGAGTAGGTAGCTGAGTCACCATACTCTCTGTGTTGGGCTTGTCATCTGTAATCTGTTCCACATCTTTGGTTGATATGTCAGGGGCATGCAGTTTAGGCGGACCTCGTACAGCTTTTGGACAGACCTGCTCATGGTTGCGCATCCGTTTGAGGTGTATGAACTTTCTGTGACAAAACTTGCAAAACAAATGACTGACAAAACGCTTTTTATGTACCTCTGAGTGAATGGTAAGAAGAGCTTTGTTTGCAAATATCTCTGGACAGTGGTCACATCCATAGATTGAAATACTGTCCTCTGGGTGAGGGGATAGGGTTGGTGGACCTAGCTCCATTAGACCACTGTCCGCGGCTACCGGGAGCTCTGGGTCTGTTCTTTTCTGTGTTTCTGCCTCTGAAAAAAGTGGAGGTGGTGTCATGGATACAGCAGGTGCTGCGGAAACACCATCAGCTAATGTGGGGGTAACTGTATTTGGTTTATCTGCTTGTGGTTCAGCTGGTGCTGGAAGTATGCTTCGACACAAAGTGCCCCGCAGTCTGTGGCGCTTTTTAAGCGGGCCTGTGTTCCTGTAAATGAGTTGCTTTGGATGAGGTATTGCTGGCTTACAGACCTTTTTGTTGTCCCACTGACTGCTGTCTTTGCCTTCAGTAGATTTGCTCACTGCATATGAGTGCTCTGAGAGGGCGTGGGTTGTCTCATTGTTCCCGCTGAGGCAGGAGGTCGTGGGACAACTTGATGGGAGCTGTCCCACATCTGGTGACTGTCTCTCCCCATTGGTTTGAACCAGATGGGTTAAAAGATTGTTCCCAGGACACACCTCAGTGATAGAGAAAGCATTGGTGATGCGCGGCCCTCTGTCTAGGTCCTCAGGCCTCTGAGCTTCCTTCTTAGTTTTTTTAGACACTGGGGTTGTGCTGGAGTCAGTGGGTTTAACACATTTGTCCTGCCTCTCTTGCTCTGCAAGCTTCTCTAAAAAAGGAATTCCAAGTTTTTTTCCAGCTGCCACCAGTCCCCCTGTGTCCTCTGCACTAGCTGACGTCACCTTTGAGCAGTAGATAAAGTTGAGGATACTGGCGAACACCTCAGACTTAAGGTCCATCAGCTCCACCACTTGGCCAGAGCTCCATGTCTCAGGAGTTGTCAGAGTGTTCCTGAAGTACCCGCTGCAGGCTGCCAGGATGTTCTTGTGGGCTCGAAACTTAACATCCTCCACCACAATGGTGACATCACAGAAGAGGCCTTGCGAGCGCTGCTCATTGAGCTTGCTAAGCACAGTTTGAGGGTGAGCACTATCCATCAGGTTCTGAGTGCACGGGGACACCACAGTCATCTAGAAAGATAAAGAAAAAAATAATTTTATCAGATTATTACAAAATGGTGGATGTGATGGTTTTGATATTGTTTTGAAAATCAAGAAGATGTGTGTACATTTTGTACATGTGGTGATTTAGCTGTTCCGGTATTTTAACACTAGATGGCAGTAGTGTCCTGACAGATGAGCTCCAGTGCCAACAGTCTGGTCAACAGTTGTGGTGACTCAAGCCATCATAATCTCCATCCTGTTTCTTAAAAAATAAATAAAACACACTATATGATCATCAAAAGACAATCTACTGTAAAGTGCAAACACTTTTATCAAACAGTCAGGATTATGCCACTACTATCCTCAGGCTCTTCTGTTCTTTTGTTTCCTTTTTTCCTATTCTTGTTTCTCGTAATCTTTTCTAAAGGCTAAATCAGACAATTAAAAGCCTGTCTTTTGTTTGATTATTATAAGGAAGACCTTATTGATAGAATACTGTAATAAGAATACATTTGTTTCGATATTTCAGTAACAGCGAGCTGCTCAGTGACCTGTGGGTTCTAGTAGAAAATACCCAGCTGGGAGTGTGTTATGCAGATAAGTAGAAATGCTGCAGAAATTAAGGTTTAGTCACAAAACAGGAACAGAAATATTAGAATTCAGAACTTAATTTCTAGGAGGAAAAACGCTTGAATATAGTAACCAGATGTATAGCATTCTTATATACTTCCTATATGCAAGTATTTTTTGTCTGCCCTATAATTTCCTTTTTGTTTCAGGTCTGTTCTGACCTGCTTTATCATACATGGAATATTCTTGTCATGAGCAGCCCAAGGTGCTGATGCACTAATCCCAGAACGAAGTATTTAGGACATGAGAGAGAAATCTTACTGAAAAACAACAACTGCCTGCATATTGTAAAATATGCTGTGACCCCGTCAGCCATATATTATTTTGACATTATTGTTTAGAATAATTCTGTTTTGGTGGTAATCCATTGAGCGTGCAACCATAGCTCTTGATGTTCTCAAGGTCTAGGTTATTATGAAAATGGCATGCAGACATTTACGCACTGATGACTCATACGCTCCCTTCTTCAGTTGTCTGTCAGTCGGCAGCAGAGACGTCCTTTCACTTGTCCCACATACATTACTTTGTTAACTGCAGGGAAGAGTTATTAATGCCTGATGATGGAAATGGCAGCCAGAAAGGGCCATTGATACAATGTAATGTAGCACAGAAGCACAATAATTATTGCTATAAAAAATAGAAACATTTATATTCTTTGGCCTATTAAAGGTAGCTGCTCTGCTAATAATTGTACTATGCACTGTATCTTAAAGACACACATCTGTATGGATATTAAACACGTGCACAGATTTCTGGTCAGACAGGGAATTACAGTTTTTTGATATTGACAAAGCACCATTTGTGGATTAATTTGACAGTAAACTAAATGATCTGCAACTCTCAGAGGAAGTCAAAGTTCATTCATTCTCACTTTGGAAAGAGGATGTGTCACCTAGCATGTTGTTCCAACTGTGGCCTACTCATAACAGAGGCAGTGTGGTTTGACTCTATACTGAGTCATTTAGCATGTCTCACGTATCATGCTGACTATATCTGCAAAGATACACTCAGCTTGTATTTGTGAGTGATGAACACCTGCATAAATGTTTAAATAACCAACTTAAGTTAGTACTTCATGTTCTTACTATTTTTTCATTTTCATTTAGAGCTGCAAGGGAAAGAATTACAGCAACCATAACATTTAGCATTAGTCCATGATTTTCTTTATCTGGAGATGCTTTGGCTAAATGCTAGTCTAGAGGCAATGCTTCCAAAATTTAGTGTCTCTGTTGTAAACTTTGTTGTGTTCTTGCTTAGTGGTGAACATTAAAACAAGCGTTTAATTTGTTGTGATCCTTATGAGATTTAGTCTGCAAATGATGCTGCAAAGATAGTTTCAAATTATATTAGATTAACAGGCAGTTCCATTATTGCTTAGTGCTTTTCTAATTTTTGTCTTGACCGTTACGCGTTTGAAAATTAGTTGAAATTTTTTTATTTAAAAGGCAATACATAAACAGTACTTTTTGTTTACTTCAAAGGGATTTAGGTCATTTATCAGTGATGTCATGTTATGTGTGTTTGTTTTTTTTCCATTCACTTCCAAATTTGTGTTCGTGCAACAAATGCAATATGGCCGTCGTTCTTTGAAGCCTCTCAGACTGTTGAAAACACCACCAGCCTCCTGCCTTCTTCCTCAGACAGGCCTCCGTTGTCATGGCAACATGCTATGGCGCAGCGCTTATTGGGATTCAGCTGGATGGCAAGTGACTGTACTAGCTGTTGGGGTATTCGGTCCCCTCTCTCCCACAAACATCCTGCCCTGTCTGAGAACCTGCAACATGCAGCAGTCTACAGAGCAGTTGAGGTTTGCTTTTGTCTCAGCATGAATGTACTGTGTGTATTGGTCTGTGTCTTTGTCTGCAGCAGAAATGCTACCCAAAGGACTTTCTCATTTGATAACAGCAAGTGATCAGCCACGGCTTTTGCACCAATTTCTCAGTTTGTGCTGTTCACGGGAGCAGTTTCTTGGTTACAGTTTTACTTTACTACTCTTGTTTTTCACATTTTATACCAATTGTTGTGGTTTATTGCCACCGCATGCTGAGCGGAAATCTGAAATTTGTCATCAGTGCGTATGATTTTGCCACACCCGACCTTTCTTTACCTTCAAAGCTCATGTGATATTATTTTTTTACGTCTCAACCTGTAAAATAAAAAACCCCACATACCAAACCACAAACCAAGAAATGACAGTATAGCACACGGTCTCGTCAAACAAAGAGCGAAATGTCAAAGCCAAAGCCACTTCACGCATCTCTGCAAAGTGTACTTCCGCAAAAAAACAGGTTATGAATTAAGGGAAACCATGCAAAACATACCTTAGTAAAACAGAGAGAATGATGCAGGGCGAACAGGAAACAGTGTCATGCAGTATCCTTTTTCTACAGCCCTCAATATACACAACTATACATGAAAAACAGTTTCGCGAGGACAAGGCGAAAGTAGTTTTTTTTTTCTATGATGGTCGCTGAACAGTGGTGTTGTCAGAAGCAGAGCTTTTTCTGACGTCTTTCTTCCTCTCCCTCCCTCTCTGTGTGCAGATGACTCCAGCTCCAACGTCCTTCGCCTCTATCCTTGCAGCCCAGGTCCTGGGCTAGATCTGCCCTGCCCTCCTTTGACTGTCCCTCTTCTGTCCTTCTTCAGCTATAGGAATATCTCAGTTTGTACAGCATGTAGCTAAACCGGAGTATGGGTCTGCCTTTGTGCTAGCTGGGCAACTGAAGCGTTCGTTCTGGAGCCACTGAGCAGGAAGCGGCAACTTTTATTAAGCATGGCAGAGGGCTGTAGGGAGAGCGGAGAGATTCTGGGTGCTACATCACACACCAGCTCAGTGCTCGATGCTATAGCCAGAGAAAACGCTGAGCTGCATTGCTGGTAGCAGCATAGAGTGAGCGCTGCTCTGCTTTCTCTACAAATGCCGTATTAAATCTCCTCAGCACCACGGCAGCTCGATCCTGATGCATCGATGCTGACCAAAAGGAAAAATGTCTCAAATGAAACAAAATGATCTGAACATGCACCACGAATGCATAACGCTGCACCATCTGTTTCATGCTTGTGCACACACACTCTATCTGTGCAGCGATATATAACAGCAAAGCCTTTCGTCTGTGCTTACATAGTCACTGTGGTTAGGTAATGCAGAACCCGAGAGAAGATGGCAGTCACTACTGTCCTATTGTGTACACAGCAGTCACAGGACAGATGTTCATCGGTGCTTTTTCTCACAATCGCAGTGAGCGTGCAAACTGAGAGCAAGGCTGAGAGGAAAAAAAGAGTGTCCTGCTATCAGCGGGGACTCTCGGTCTACCTATATAGAGGCTGCTGACTGATGCAAAAGCAGCAGATGCGTCAGCACTGCAGACGAGGGGGATGGGAGGAGGCTGAACCCTCACATGGCACTGTGAGCTGCTCGCTAGCCTCTGAGGACGGAAGCAGCTCTTTAATTTACACAACTGAGTGAAGTCATGTGACTGTGAGGGTCTTCTCTTTGTGCTGGCTGAGACCTACTTTAAATCAGTTGAAGAGCTTTTTAATTTTATGCACTTTTAATTTCAAAAGACGAAATAGCAGGTGCCATATCATTATGCGAGCACACACTAAATGCCCTAAAGGAAGGCAATGTGCTATTCGTGGACAGTCTATATTTCAGCCTCTTAAATTAGACTCAATGATCAACCTAGATATTAGCTGTTCTATTGTCCTGTTCCCTTTTCTGAGTTTGGTACATCATGTTATATTTGTTTAACAAATACAAAATTAACCACAGGCTCAGCCATCTATTTTTAGTGCCATAGGCAAGATCTGCTTCCTCGAGGACCCCACATTAGCCTGGGGGAGCAGCCAGTGCACCACAATGTCAGGCAGTTAAACTTTAAGACTTCCTCTGCTATGGATCATGTTGGTGTGACAACAAAAAAACATAAAAAGAGATATCAAGTGCTTAAATACGCAGTAGTAGAAAACATACCAAGAAGTAAAATTAACTAATAAGCCCCCAAATTCTTGTGAACTATAAGTAGTGCTGTTATATTTAAAGACAGAAGTTGGAGGGGTTTTATTGACTGCAGTGTATTTGGGTTTTTTTCTGGAGCAGGGAAGGAAAATCAGTGATATTTAAAGAGAATATTCTTTTTTTATAACATTTGTAATTTGTATGTCCGTGCTTACTCCAATGACGAAGTGAATGCAGGTTTTGACGGCGGGCAGACAAATTATTCTAAACTATTGTTTTTTTCGTGCAGCCATCTACCTCGTGGTCTTTCTTTAGTCCTAACATAAAACAACCATTAATTTGTATGTACAGTCTGAACTGCATGCTGAAATGCAAAATGCATTTGTGTTAAGCCAATCAAATTTATGGTTTTAATCATTTTAAAGGCAAAACATAGTGGACCATTTTAACCATTATATTTTTAACTGCTGAGGTCATCCCTAGTATCCATAATCTGGCAAATGCGCTTTGCAGTTCACAGGATTGGAAACCATTATTCATGTTTATTGAAGAATTGGGAAGCTGTTCCTTTTATAAATACGCAAGATCTCAAGCTTAAATGGAATCAAAACGACAAATAAGTCATTGCCCCTACTTAGATATTACTCCATGATGTAGATTATATGAAATATTTGTAAGCAGCACCTTGTCACCCACCCTTGTTATCACAGCTAGTATGTGTTCAAAACCACAGGACAAAATATCCTGGCCTCTGATGCTCAGTAGGCTCAGCTGCGCCCTGTAGAGACGCAGATCAGCAGGGAGGCACAGACCGCCCTACAAGGCTGAGTAGGCCTCAACCTCATTCTCAAACATTCACACTCGTAGCATACAAAGACACTCATCCCTGGTAGCACTTATGTTACTGCCGTAACATGCACTCATACTTTGAGTTGCCTACCAAAATGTCTCTGTGCGGAAGGTCTTGCCGGGCCTGTCTCTGCCACTGTGGAAGTCTCTCTGGTGTTTGTTTAGGAGGAGGAAAGGACAGTGACCGCCCGCTCCGGTTCTCTCTTTGGCCTAGATCAGGCCTTCACCATCTTCCCTCTTCACTGCTGTCTGGAAGTTGCCTGTGGACCAGTTCTGGCAGAGGCTCCCTGTTCCTGCTGTGTATAGTTGTCTTCTGGAGGCTGCTGCCACTGCTGCGTCACTCCCGCTGCATCACTGACCCACAAAGAGGAGCTGTGAAGGAGGGGTGGCGTGGTGAATGTGTGGAGGCAAGGGATAAGCAGGAAACAACCGGCACCGCTTTACACTGCTCCAGCAAACAAATGGATGAGGCTTCCGCTCTGCCTCGGCTTGGGGCCTAGTTGCTGCTGTGGTATTCAGGAAGTGGGTCTGGGAGACAGACCCTTTATTGTTACGTAATGAATATTTTTCCTCCTAGACCAGACTCAGCTGAGAAGGCGGTATCCAGTGTTCAGTGGCTAATAATAGGCCATAGTAGCTACCAGTCAAGGCTGTATGCGGTTATGTCAGATCATTCCAACACCCAGCTATCATTTGGATGGACAAATATTTAACATTGAGGGAAGTTTCAACATTAATGGAAAATAACATACTGGAAAAGGACACATTCATCTCATCCCTTAACACAGGACATTGAAATGTTTGTGTTTCTATTTTGTCATCCTTAAGTGACAGTAAGAAACAAGGACAGTATTGTGGTATACAATATGTACAATATGTTGTCCCTGATCCACTTAAGTAGAAACAGAAAGAAAAAGCCAGTGCATACCTTTGTCTTACGTTACTGTAGCTTGCTTGCACAGGTTTCAGGTGAGGTAGGACCGGTGTGACAGATGCCCCTACAGTAGATTTGTACAAGGTTTCAATCCAGGAAAAGTGTGTTGTAGTCTTTAGGCCTGGATATGGTGACCAGAATTACAGCACTTGTTTTGCACACGTTACCCAAGGGTTTATTTGCTTGATCCTCCTCCTCCCATCATCTGACTCTAGTTTTCATTGCCATGTTGCTCCCTCTGCTGGCTGCACAAGCGAACACAGCACAGAGACCATATTCAAACACAGGCTGGTCTGGAGGCAGAGACAGCGATGACTGCCGAGGGCCTTCAGCAGAGGGCGCAAGAACAGTTCTCTGGCAAATGTAAACAGGAAGTGTGTGTTGAAATTGACCATTGACCTTGATATGATGTCAGCATGACTCCTGTTGCTTAAGTATTGACATTTGCTTGGTAACAAGCCATTTTAAAACATGTTGTACACGTTTATCCTTCAGTAAACAAGATGGGCCACTGCTGTATTTCACGGTTTGCAAATTGAATTTATCATTAACACTGAACTCTTTGTAACATGCATAACTTTCAAGTAACAGCATCATCCCATTAAATACTGGTGGTGATTGTTGTTATTCAAAGTTTAACAAGAAAGCAGCAACACATAAAAATACTGGCTTTTTTTGAAGAAGGTTTGGCACTTTAAAACTATTGAAATATAAATTCTTTTGTAGATCACATATCTGAAGTGTAAATTTTAAACTTAAGAACACTAAACCTCACTAAAAACACTAACTCTTGTTTCACAAAGTATAAAATGAATACCAATTATTGAGTCACTGTGAAAGCATATGTATTATAGTTGTTTTGACACAGTCAAAAAACTGATCAGTTGCGTCACTGCTGCTTCTTACTCCCACTGGTGTGGAGAAAGTCATAAAACAGTATCTTCCAGCTCCTGGCATTTGCTATGTTCTCCATGTCACTGTTAAAGTCAGCACAGCGATTCCTCACATACTGCTCCCAAAACCTCTCGGAGTTGCAGACCTGGCAGAGTTCAATCAGAGCACAAGATGACAAAACACTGCAGATTAACAGTTTTGGTTCTCACTCTACACATACATTTGAGCACAAAGAGCAAAATAGAAAATAACACCATTTCTGTGTCATCTAATATGGAAACTACTGTACTGTTGTGAAATTCTCATTATTAGAAGCTCTCACCTTTCTGAATCTCTTTGAAACTTGTGCTAGCTGTGCTATATCTTTCAGCTCCAGGTAGGACAGGATTTGGAGCAATATGTCATCAGGCAAGCGCTCCAGGTAATCAAGCTTTCCTTGACAAAGTGATCTTGTGTATTCCAGGATCCTCTGCCCGAAAACAGCTCCAATTTGTCCTACAGATGAGGGGTGGAAAGCACAGTCTAGATGTCAAATGATAGGTTTCCATTAAAAAACACTGAGGCAGAACAAAGTACTGTAACACTTCAACAAACAAAATAAAGGACAAGTGAAAAGATTTTCAGTATCACAGACATAATGTAAGGCTACTAGGTAGTGATTAGGTTGCAATTCTGATGAAGAACTCTTACGCTGTAATGTTTTATGATCTAGGAAGTCATGATGGGATATCTTGAGCTCTTCAGGTGCAGTGGCCCGGCCAACATGCTGCACAGAAATCTGCCATCTGCTCCATATTACCTAAAGTTCGAGAAATAAAATAAACATTGAGGAAAGAGTGAAGATATTATGAATTTATTCCAGCAGAACCTTAACATGCATGCATATCCAAAGGACAGTTTAGGTTGTGTATAATAATATCTGTAATGACAAATGACCTGAAGCATAATGGATCCTTTTTTTTTTTCATTGATTAATTTTACAAGTCATATACACCAATCAGTCAAAACATTAAAACCACTGCTGGGAGAAGTAAATAACATTCATCATATCATTTACAATTCAATTGTGTTGGGAAACCTTGGATATGGTACTGGCATTTATGTGGCTGCCACTTTACACATCTCACCCAAACACCATTGCAGACCAAGTAGCCCTCTTCGGGAATGCCAGTGGTCCCCCCCAGCAGGACAATGCACCATGATACCCCGTAAAACTGCTCAGGAATTGCCCGAGGAATGTAACAAAGAGCTTTAGGCATCAACATGGTCTCTAAATTCTCTAGATCCCAATCCAATTGAGCATCCATGGGCTGTTAGGATGTGCTGGTACCCCACCTCGCAACCCACAGGACTCAAAGGTTCCACTGCAGATGCCCTGGTACCAGACACCACAGGACACCCCCTAGACGGCCTCAGTTTAGACCTCAACAGATTAGAGCCATGTCCAATCTACAGTAGGACCTCTGACCTCTTGAGGCATGGACGTAGGACCTCTGGGGTACATCACCTCGATCTGGGGAACTTGGAGGCCAGGCTCTCTGTTATGTTCCTCAGGCCATGTTCCTCGGGCAATTGTTGAGCAGTTTTTGCGGTGCAGTGCATTATACTACTGAATCACTGCCATCCGGGAGTGCCATTGCCATAAGGGGGTACTTGGTCTGCAGTGGTGTTTGGGTAGGTGAGACGTGTCAAGTAGAATCCATGTGAATGCCAGAACCCAAGGTTTCCCAGCAGAACAATACAATGTAATGAGACGCTTAATATTATTAATTTCACCCACCAGTGGTTTTAATGTTTTGGCTAATCATATGTTACTATATAATTTCAACATCAATTCACTGTTTACTTTATCACTCAATTTAGTACCGCTTTTCCACAAAAATTAGCGTGTGTGTGCAAGTTTTTCATACATACTAGACCTGCCAAAAATAGGCCAGACTGCTTTCCTATTACCAGTAGAGCGGAGCTGTGTACACAGCTCTATAACAGACAAGCGTGCCTTTCTGTTTGTTTTGATGTGTCCATGCAACGTCACAGACAGACCAGAGAGCAGGGAAACAGTAGAAAGAAGCATGGACAGAGGACTGTGAAAACTCAACGGTGGTTACTTCTCTTTATGTATATCTTACTTATTCAGTCTCTCTTTCAAACTTGGTGCAGGCTATTTTGGAGCGTCATTGCATCCCGCTGGTTAAAGAGCTGAAATTAGCACGCTCACCCAGGTGTTGTGTGTTCCTAATCAGTGCCAATTGGCACCGGAGATCATAAAAACCTATGTCTACTGCCAAGTCATTTGACCCAGGTGTGAATACTGATTGTACAAATTCCCATTGCATTAAAAAGGCAGATGTTTGCAAAGTTTTTTCACGCAGTGAGAATAAAGCATAAAATGTAAAATTTTACTGGATGGTACATTAATCTTTGTTCAACTTGCCATGAAGTAGTCTACAAATTATATAATAGTAGAGCAGTGCGGTTGTTATGTAAAGCTAACGTTAGCTAGCTCACAAACTGTAAAGGTAAAAATTAAGATAGCCTCAGTTATTGATTAGTTACACAGTTCAGTTCAAAGATATTCTTTGAGATTAAATAGAAACTTTTGTAAATACTCAACCTCAGTTTTGGTAATAAGAAGTTGGAAAAAATCTTTTGAAGGAGGTGGGCCTTGACCGCTAATTTTAAAAAGATGCTCCCCAAGCAAACAGGCCATTTTGGATGTAAAATTGTAACCATGACGACCAAAAAGCAACTTAAATAACAGTATTTACTAACTGGTGGGGGGAGGAGGGGGGGGTCACGACCCAGCGGATTGATACTTAATATTTTCACAAGCTAATGTTACCAATGACTGAAGTCTTTCAGTCATTACCTTTGAATATAGCGCCTTTTGTCAATTGACTTTATAATCACAAATTTACAGAGCAAAACTCGCAGCGACATTGTTTGCGAAAAAAGGAGCAGACAGCCAAAATCAGAGGTAGCGTCAGCTAGTCCCTGAGCGGATGAATCACGCGGATGTATATTGCAGTTGTAGGCCCCTCAGCTGATGTGAAACTAGCAGTGGTAGAGAGAGAAAAGAGGAGCTGGTGCACTGTCTGTTACAACTACAACACTGGAACAAATAGGTAACAACATTATACAAAAGGTAGAAATTTTGAGTGACATCTCAGCCAACAGTCTCGTGGACCTTCGAGATTATTCAGTATCGAAATACATCGGAGGAATTATCATTCAGTGTTGCGAAAAGATCTCGAATCCCGTTCCTGCTTGCCTGTTTTTTGTGTCTAAAAGGTATCAGAGGCCATTTCTTTTCGCTAGCTAGCGCTGACGTGCTAACTGCTAGCTAGACAACTTGAGAAATTAATCCTAAAATTTGACAAAATTGTTCCCAGAAGGCTGAATCTGTGAGTTGTAACGAAGATGTTGTTTGTCAAAGAGATACCATTGCCATCATGTCGAGCTGGCAGAGCGTAAACCAGCGACAACAAGGATTGCTAATATTAATTAGCTTGCATGCCAAGGTTAGCTGGTTATAGCTAAAACGCTCTTGTTTGATTTGACAACGCTTAACGTCATCTACGTGACTGCCCTGCAGTAGCTAATTCGGTATTGTTAAGGTCAGTGATTTTTTTTGTCAACGGGATAGCTAGCTCAACCTACAGAAGCCAGTGACAATAGCCCGTCTAGCTAATAGCCTAGTGTTTATTTTTGTCAGCCTTGTGTTTGCGAGTGAACGGTCATTGACGAAACATTTGCTATCTTATTTGGCTAACCTAGCATTAGCTCGCTAATAATTAGCCGAGAGACTTGTCACTCTTGCCAAGGTGCTTAGGTAAATAAGATGCTTGACGTTTTTTGGTACGTTTTACCTAAAAAGGAGGGGTGTACTTTGTTGACACGTTGCTTGTTAGTAGTCTACTTGTTTCTGTCTGGCTAACATTAGCTAACAGGCTAGCTAGCGCTGTAGTGGGAGGCAGGCATTGGCCCATTGGCTTAGAAAACATTAGTGATCCTGATAGCTAGCTAACGTTAGTTAGCTCTACTTGTGTACTTAACATTTCCGTTGACAGTTGCTAAGAATAGTGATACTTGGATCTGTCTGGTAGCCTTTAGGCTTGACAGTTGTGTATTTTGGACTCGATCATCTCGTCAATAGTACAGAACGTGAGACAACTTGTGTGCGAGACTTGTATATGTTTTTCTTTAAACTTGATCGTCAGCCAAACACAGATCAGTGTGTCATGGCAGTCAGAATACCAAGTTAGCTTACGCTGGTTTACTGGTAGCCTGCTAGCTATATTACATTAAACCCCTTGCGAAAGACGGTCCAGCCGATGCTGCCATTTTCGATTTGAAGCTAATCTTAGATGAACGCAGGCTAATTGTTGTTTGCCCCTCAATGGGGCTCGTCTTGGCCGTTCAGTAAAAAGCGCCATTTCATAAAACAAGGTGTAAACAAGGTAGCTGTTTGAATTTGGCAGTGCGTTTACTCAGGGAGCTAAAGAGGTTGACACGCCGGTACGCCAACTACGCATTTCCATGTAACCACTGCTACGTTAGCCAACGTAACTTTACCTTACGAGTCTCTGGTATGTAATTACTAGCTTTTTAGTATTTTCTTATTGTAATAGTCAATAATCAGATGTTTCAACCTTCGCTTTTGGAATGTGGGAGTTTTTTGTACAGATACGTATGCGACTAAGCTACTGTCAAAATGTATGGGACTTGCTAGGATATGAGTGGCTAAACATGCTAGTCGGCTGTGGTAGAGAACTACGTCAGAAATGCAGGCCTCTGTAAATCATTGGTGTAAAAACTGGACCCTTGCGTGTTTGTAAAGTGATGTAGTAGAAGAAAGTTAGTGTCGGTGAGTGTTTCAAGCTCCCGATCATCTGATGTGCCTAACTAATCACATTATACGCGAGTGTGGTGCACCAGTTGTCAGAATGGACGAATAAACAAAGACTAGGATGCACTGTCAGTGCAGGCCTAAAATGGCCCTGTGAGCTTGCCAAGTGTGGCGTATTTTTATGATGACTGATATTATGATATAAACCCCTACTAATTAGATTTATTAGTGATCATTCGTTTCTAGATGGCTTAAAGTATTTAGGCCGCGACTCAGTAGTCTTTGTGCATCAAATCATCCTACTGTGTTTGTGTTCAAATTATATCAATTACTGCTGTTGTTAGTATCCACATGCCATTGACTCATGAGATTTACATATAGATTATACTATTTTATATGTAAAAGATAATTTTTCACACACTGACCAACGTTATCAGTACAACTTACCTTCTGTTGATAAGGTATCAAGCCAAATGTTATGGTCATTTTCAAAAGTATCAGTTACTGCTGATATTTTTTAAAAAGATTTTGAGTCTGAAGTCTCTCTCTGTGTGGTTTGTGTGACTTACAGTCTCATCTCCTTAATTATATGCTTATTTTGATCTGTCTATGACCTTGCTCATTATTATTCAAATCCTTGGGCAGTTGTATTATTAATGTAAAGTAATAATCTGAAGATTGTTATTGGATGTATTTAGCTGACTAGTTTAGCTCCCGTTATTGGGCCACACATCCAAATGTATATTAGAAAAAAGCTAAGTATACCGTATTCATAGAATACAGCTTTTTATTATAGGCAAAACTATACTTATGGAACAAAACAGTGGACTTTCTGTAAGTGCCGTCTCTTCAAACTGTTTTATTATCACTTGATACAGACAGTAAGAGTAAATGATTAAAGGTCATTTAGTGGTTTACTTTAAGTGGTTCACATAAGTGTACATTTTTTTGCAGACAGGAGAAAGTGAGAGAGGTTTGTTTGTTTGAGGAAGCATATTATTGATTTTAGGAAATATTTTGATTATTGAAATGTACTGTATATATAGCTTATAAAATTATTTGAAGTCTAAACTGAAGTCCACATTTTTTTCCATTGCATCAAAAGTGCATCCCCTGGTTCCTTGCTCATGGTCTTTGTGGTACCCTGCTTTTGCCCCTACATGATAGGTTGTTTAAGTAATAGGATTTGTCAGTTGTTTTCTGGTGGGAGTTTGTATCCTGTGATGTACAATCTTACTAAAATTGATGAGACAGGCCTTCCCCTCATCATCTCAAATGGGCTAGAGAGGTGAGCGTGATGATGCAAACGGTCCATCAGCTGTCACCTACAACACAGCGACTCATTTTAAACCATGGACAACCCAGTAGTTGTTAGAAAGAGTAGATAGCGTTTGTCATTATTCTTATGTGGTTTCTTCCTCTCTTTTATTACAGTGAATGGTAGTGTCTAGAAAGGGTATGTCCCTTCAGGAGAGAGGTGCCAATGTCCAACCGGCCTAATTCCAATCCAGGGGGGTCACTGCGCCGTTCACAGAGGAACACTGCTGCGGCCCAGCCACAAGACCACACAGTCGCGGGAAGGTAAGATCACCTACTGTCCAGTTTTAGTTAAAATCACAATCCAAAGTAAGAGGCACTTGTCATGGTTTTTGGGGAACATTAGTTGGGAGCAACAAATGAGGGGTGCTTTGTAGAGGGATATTTCTGCAAAATTCATGGGAGGTGTTTGTCTGTAGTTAATTTGTATTATTGCTAAATGCAAAATGATTTTATTAGCTTCTTTGATTAAAAGGAAAGCTTATCTTGTGTTCTTTTATCATAGTCAAATGCGGATTAATTGTTTTAGCTGTTTTTCTTGCCACTCCAGACATGTTGATCAAAGGATATGTAGATGCTGACAACCAAATTGATTTTGGGATTGATCAAGAATCTTTTTTATGTGGCTTGATTAAAGAAACCCACACTATCTCTTGCTCTTTAATTTCCAACCTTACAGGTTGCAGTCAGAGCAGGTAAAACATAAAGCAAATTCCCCACCTGAAAGTAGAAGACCTAATTCTAAGGCTTCCAAAGCCACAGCCAGCTCAGCCACTGGCCAGTCCAGAGGGCACAGCTCAAGAAGGTACCCCTCCTCTCTATTGGTGCTTATTGTGTGTGTGTGCGCGCATGTGTGTATGTAGGGTTTGATCTTTATCCAGTTGTGTCCTACTAAGTCACATTTACAGTAAAGAAAAACATACAGTATTGTACGCCGTTTGGGTTTTGTTCTAATGCTGCATTCACATGAAATGAGGGGGTTGGTAAATCGTATTTCATCTTAGTGGACAAGAGCAGGATGATAAAATTAGGTGAGGCCAGCAGAAAATAACGATAACGGTAAACAGCATTGCTGTGCAAAGTTGTAATTGTAATTACAACTTTTTGCCGTTCTCCGCAACAGGATTTACAGCGGGATGTCCTGTAGCTCCTTCACACAAGGAGAAAACACTGACAATCTGGGCAACTACCTGACATTATGTAAATAGAAAGTCATCTTATTTAATATATTTTTTTCAGTTCTTTGTAAACAATACAGCATTGCCAAAGCAACATATAGTCATATATGTTTTGTTTGATTGTCCCGCCATTCCATTAGACTTTTTGTTTCCCTGTGTTGTTCCAAAGCTGTTTTCCATCTGTTGTCCGGCGTCTGCCTGATTCCATGTGAATGCAGCCGAAATCTGAATGAGAACAATGAATTTGGCATTGTAATTTTTCTTTTTTGAAGGTTTGAGAAGTTTTACGAGATGGTGTTTTGTTGTCCCTCTTGCTCCTTGGCAGAAGCGGTCTTACTCTGTCCGTGGCTTCATTTGTGTTGCAAGACGAGCCAGAGGCTGCAGGGACATCTGAACAAGAGCGACCAGGCCACCAGTCAAAGAGTGAAGGCACCCGAGGGCTGAAGCGAAGTGAAGCTCCTGACCAAATTAGTACCTTTGGACCGACCCCAGCCAAGAAGCCCAAATCCCTCCCACCACCCAGAGACAATACCTCAGAGACCAAGAAAGGCCCAGCAAAGTCCAAGAAGAGGTCACTTGCTTCAGAACCACCTGCATCGTCAGGTCGAGGCCAGAGCAAAAAAAGCGGGGCCGCTGGGGCCTCACCAATCCAGAAACGGAAGAAAGCGGACTTGCTCCCCGGTCTAAGTAGCACCGCTGGGTCCCTCCCCAATCGTACCGAGGGCAGAACTGCAAAACCCACCAAGCTGGCGTCTAAATCGGCCGCCTCAGCCAAAGCTGGGTGTAGCAACGTGACGGACTCCTCTTCCTCTGCTTCCACCTCTTCCTCTTCCTCCACCACAGGCACCAACAGTGCCACCACGCAGGGCGCCCGAGTCAAACAGGGAAAAGATCAGACCAAGGCACGACGCTCTCGCTCAGCCTCAAGCCCCTCCCCACGTCGTAGTACCCGTGACAAGGAGCAGGCCAAAGCCGCCAGCTCTTCAAAGTTTGAGTGGGCAGCACGCTTCAACCCCAAAGTCAACCTGCCAAAACCCAAACTGTCCTTGCCCGGATCCTCCAAAACTGAGACCTCCAAACCTGGGCCTTCAGGATTACAAGCTAAACTAGCAAGTGAGTCACATTACCTGTGTATGGATCCCCTTTGTTGATAATTGAAAAGCTTATTCTAGGTCTGAGCTGACTTCTCTTTAACTGTGTAGGGTGAAGGAAGTGTCTGCAAGGGTTTGGTCTAACGGGGGCTGTAACTGCATGAAAAGATTGTGGGGTTTAAACATGGTTATGATTGGCTTGTAGAGGGTCAGCACATGTGCTTTCAAGAAGGTTACACCTCTTGGATTAAATGTCACAGGGCCTATGATCCAAACAGCGTCACTTACAATACCTCACTCAGTTTGGTGTAGGGATCGAAACCCGGTTCTATTGAGGACCTGGTTCTGCTTTTTTCAAAACCTGAAAATCAATAACGTTTAAGCTTATCAATACTGCTATCATGTCCCGTGGGTCTTATAACATAACATAACATAACATTACATCTCAAGTCGAGTCACATCATTTAAATTCAATCACTGGTCCGCATACATACATTGTAGCTTCATCATATTAAACCTAAATGCGGGACCTTCGAATGTCTTCGGTTTAAAAACAAAAGTGCTTCAACTCTGTCAGCTGCTGCTCCACAGCCGGCATCATCATCCACACACAGCAGCGGTAAGCTTGTCCAAACTTTGTAGCAAGTCCTGTCAGTTAAAAATAATAATCCAGTGAAGTCCGAGTTGAAATCGGCAAGAGCTAGTTAGCTGTGATGTATTCAAGGTTGACGCAGTAACATGACTATTAGCTAAAGGTAAATAAAATGTCAAAATAATGTGTTCAAATGTAACGTCAAGAAAAAGAGAAAAATGTTTTGGTGAGAAACCTCAATAATACAGTTGTTTGGATGAGAAACTTGTTTCCCAGCAATCTAAAATGGGATGGTAGAAATGGAATTATAACCTGTTTATTGTCCTATCATGAGCTGTAATCATCTTAGAATACATAATTAAAATCACTGATGCCAAGATTTTTCACAGTAAGTATTTAAATTAAAATACAAGAATTTATTTCCTAATCACTAAAAAGGTGACTGCAAGTGACAGTAAAACCAGTTCTGTTAAAAATGTATTGTCGCCTTGTCTTTCCACCAAATAATAGAAAAGTATTGTTAGTGTTATCGAGAAGGACTCGGCTTGTTAAGGAGTCTCGATAATAGTATCAATATTAATACAACTGAAGGATCTCCATCCGTAGCTGGATACAAACATATTTGGTGTAACTGTTGCCCGTTTGAGGCGCGTTACAGCACACATCCACCACAGAGGTAAACCATACAGGTAAATGCTTAACTTCTGATAAAATAGGCATAGCCTTAATTTTAGCATCTATGAAATTCTGATGCATTGTATTCTGGGGCTGTTGGTTGAAATTGGTTAACATGTCATGGTCATAACTTTTTTTCTTCCCTTGTGGCATATTTGATGGTACAGTAAATATAGTTCACCATGTAGTAAATAGGAAACTATTTCATACACAGACATCAGACATTTATGTAACTCACAGAATATACATGCATCATGCAGAAATACAACATACAATATAGCATGTATTTGTTGACCATCGTATCTAGTTCCTATGTGCTGAGTGTGGGCTTCACTGAGCTGGTGAACTGGCTCATATTTCAGACTTAAGTACCACGAGCCCTGAAACTTGAGAATAGCTAAATACATAAATACTGCTGGTTGCTCAATTGTCAGTGTGAAGCAAATGTTTGGTTTCGCTTGTATGGTAGACAAATTCAGAAAGACGTTTTAGAGAAGTGGTGTTAACCCTGATATTTAGTCTTGCGACAGGACCATTAATTCAAGGGCTGCATCCATGATGCATCCTATGAGTGCGAGATTCTTGAGTTATGAAATAAAATTGCAGTTAGTTTCTTTTGATGCAGTCATGGTGTGTGTGATTAGCATTTTAAGCTCCTTAAGATGTATTCTGGTGTTTGTCTAAGATGTCAGTTTAAAGTCTGTTTGGTTTAGCACCCCATTTAGAGAGGTTGGAATGTAATGTTTTAATGTTGGCAATGTCTTACCTTTTATTTTCTGTTGACTTTGCTGACAGACAGCCTACTAGCTGCATAAATATGTGGAAACATAGTGCCCACCACCTACTGGTTAGCTAGCCTTGGCCACTTTGCACTGCCCATCACTTGGGTGCAGTGGGAGCTGGCTAGTGGCGCTGCTTCTCCCTGTGGAGAGACAGTGTTGCTGTGGAAACATGGTGGCCACCCCACAGTCTCCCCTCAGATAACCCCAGTGAGTAATCAGATTGATTTTGAGCTGCAAAACCTCTTAAGAATTGTTTACTTTGTTAGCACCACTCGCTGTGTTGAGACTGCTAATGGTGCAAACAGAGTTAACAGTGAAAACACAGTTAACAATGCTAAAGGGGTTTCACGGCTCAAAATTGAGCTTCTTACTCACTGGGGAGATTCTGAAGAGACTGGAGGTGTACAGCAACATGTATAACTGGTCAGGAATATTACTAGAGGTTAACTTATATCTTTAATTTCTTATATCCACATCTAAATATTTGTCTGTTGGTTGATTCAGACACTTTGGTGCTGTGAGGAGAAGTTCTGCTGTTTGTCTATCTCTCTCTAACCGTGCTGCGCTGTCGGTAGATCAGCTGTTTGATCCGCGAAAATGAAACACTGCTCGGTTGTCAAATAATTCAGCTGTATTCTACACTTAGTACTTCACTGCATTACATGATTGTTCAAAACCTCTGCTGTGGCAGTATTTTGGCGTTCAATTACCTCTGGTGTCAGTAGAGTGTGGAACTGACAGTGAAAGCGTGTGTCAAATGTCAGGAGCAGGCAACCTTGAAACATGTTAAAATGCAGAATAATAGACTTATAATATTGGACACAGTCACACAGTGGAGGGGAGCTGCTTTCTCTGGAGCTGTACCGCTGATCATTAACAAATCCTCCCTCTGCAGCTCTGCTTGGACCTGGGGATGAATGTCCCCGTGCTATTGGCGGAGACTGCACTGCTCGCAGCCGCCATCAGAGCCAAGCTCTGCTGATACCAATAGTTTGTGAATTGTCTTATCACCGCTGATAAACAAATGGAGAATTGGAGAAACTGTCATTGCAGCAACGCCTGGTCCAACACTGTACAGCATACGGCATATTCAGTTCAGTTTCATGATTTTCTTCTTGTCTTTATAATGGCTGCACCACCCATTCTGACACTGTAACATGTAGGCTGTCAGTTAATTACTTTAAATAACTGAAGGGCTCGTGTTTTACAGACACGGCTGTTCCTCAAACAAACCGATGAGGTGATCCTCTCTCTCCTCCCTCCAAAACTGACAGAAAGACCGCGGATGGCTCGTTAGCTGTCTTGCTATTTTCACCACGCTGCAATGTTACACTGCTTACAGAGAATGAGGAATAACTTTACAGCATCTGTGTCGCGTGTGTGACCGTAGAACTACAACAGCTAGGATGTGCACTGTAGCACGATGCAACGATCTCTCCATAATGGCGGATCGTGGACACATTCTGATTCTTCACGATCTTATATCGTCATATCGCACACCCCTAGTGTGAGCTGTGCAGGTCAGTGTGGGGTCAGGCTTTTCTTGGTAGGTGAAAGGATAGAAACGGAGGTGGGCTCTGTGCCATGGGCCCTGGGCCCAAATGGAGAGACCCCTCCTAAGTTGGCTTAGCTTGTTGGCCCACCAGCTGACCAGGGTAGTGTTTGAAGGCAGCAAAGGACTCATAAGCTGTTTCTGTCAAGAGGAAAAAACTTCATCTCTCTCAACATATTTTCATCTGTCAGTCTGTGATATATTTTAACACATAGATTTTGCCAATTTCAGCTATAATGGTGAGTATGTATATACATTGCAGTTTGCTTGTGAGTCTGTATGACTTCAGACTGCACCATGCTTTTTGATCATGTTGACTTGATGTTGCTGCCACCCAAACAATAGGGAAATATTGATTATTGCATGGAGTGGCTTTAGATAGTTTTAACTTTTAAGAAGCTCTGGGAAACTTGTGATGTGTGTGAGGGATTCATATTTGGCCTGGTATAATTCAGAGGTAAAATCAAATAAAGTACTAAATGGAAGTAATTCTTATATCTTTAATTCATTTGGTCTTAACTTTCTCAATGTTTATTTTTGTACTTCTGAATTATGAGTCACAGATCTAGCATGAAGGTTGTCCTGTCATAGGGCCATCATTGGGTTACTATTAATACCCATCTAGTCAGTGTTACAGGGCTCTAAACGGGCAACACTGGAGCCTTAACTGTATTGAAAAGTAACACTCATCAGTCTTTGCTCTAACAGCTGTATTGAATTTTTCACAGACTTGTGAGCAATAATAATGTTATTGAGGGAGGCTTTCTAATGAGGTACCATAGCCAGAATAAGATACTCATCGTATTCTCTTGTGTTTTGTGATTCAACCAAAATATTCTCTGAAACCTGTTGTGGATGCCTGTGATAGCTATTGTAGGTAAATGACATGTTTTATATCATCTGGCCTAGACATGAACTGGTTTTGATTTATGCTGTTTTGGAAATTATCCCAGTCAAAAGTACCTGAAACCAGTATTGGTGCCCAGTCCACAGGTTGGTTATAAGTTGATTTTTATCACCGTAGGTTTGAGGAAATCCACTAAGAAGCGCAGCGAGTCTCCTCCAGCAGAGCTCCCCAGCTTTCGGCGGAGCACACGCCAGAAGACCACGGGCTCCTGTGCCAGCACCAGGTACACATTACAGTGATGACCTAATTTAGACTGTTGTGTAAATATTGATGTGCATGTATTTATGTATGATATGTATGAATGTGTGTCTGACTGGTTGAATGTGACATGGAGTGAAAAAGCGCTTTGAATGATCGGTAGACTAAAATTGGTGCTAAACAAGCGAAAGTCCATTTACCAGTTACTATCCATGCTTGACCCAGAGACAGTTGCCTTTGCTTAAGAAGACACAATAAAAGTTGCACAATATTTAGGTTTTATAGGATGTGAGAAATTTGGCTATTGTTTTTTATGTAAAACTCCACTCCACACAAGCAATCCCAACAGCCATCACAGCATGCTAACTAGCTTTTCAGGCAAGATGATGAGTTGATGAAGCTATTTCACAAAACAAATTGAGTGAGGCTATTGTTTAGACGGTCACTCACATTCATCTCTCCCATTATACTCAAAAGTCCTAGAGAGAGCCATGGGGTGACCCACGTGTCATAATCATTATATAAAGTTTAATTCTTAATGAATATATCAGCTATATGGACAATGACATAAAGTTCACAGAAGACTGGACTTCACTGAATGGACCTTTATCCATCAGAAATGATAAAAAAAGGTCCCACAGAAGTCTTGATGGATCTTAGGTCATGCTTTTGTTTGACCAACTTTACAGTCTTAAAATCCTTAACATCAAGTATAAAAATATCCAGGAGAACCACTGCTCTGTATTCATATTAATAAGAGGGGCACCAGTGAATGTGCTGTACTCTGTGATTACTCTGCTGTCACTCATACCATGTATTTTTCCTTGTATGACAGTCGGCGGGGCTCAGGCCTGGGCAAGCGCGGGGCAGCCGACGCTCGCCGACAAGAGAAAATGGCCGACTCCGACAACAACCAGGATGGGGCCAACTCATCAGCCGCTCGCACTGATGAGGCATCACAAGGGGCTTCCGGTAGGTGTCATGCAACTTATTGGCTGGACCGCAGCATGCGATTGCAGTGCTCGACATGGGGTTGTCTGTGAGTGAGTGATAGAGTTTGCACCATTGGTCAGTGTGACTGTGGATGTGACGTAGCGGTTTCCCTTTAGGCTGTTGTTCTTTCAAATTAAATAGGCGCGGGCACGGTGAACATGCTGACAGATGCTGATAGTCCTGTATTACTGTAAAGTTATTCCTCATTCTCTGTAACCCATGTAACATGGCAGCATGTTGGAAAAATAGCAACCTAACGAGCCATCATTTTTGGACATAGGAGAGAGAGAGGAAAACCTCATCAGTTTGGTTGAGGAACAGCCCTGTCTGTAAGACACGAGCCCACATTTATTTGAACTTATTAACTGATACATGTCACAGTGTCAGAACAGTTGCCGCTGCCATTATAAAGAAAAGAAAAAAAATCAGACACTGTTTGAAATTGAAGTGAATATAATGTGTTACAGTGCTGGATTAGGTCGTGCCACACAGACAGCTGATGGTCCAATAGCAGCGCAGTGAGACAGACAGACAAACAGAGTGGAGTTTCTCCTCACAGCACCAAAGTGTCTGAATGAACAAACAGCCAAATATTCAGCAGTAGAAAGTGACTTCTTTAGACTTATACAGACTATTTTGTTTCATTTTCAGGTTAAGTCAGACTTTGTCAGACTCGAACACCACTACAAAATGGCGAACACACTATATAGTGCACTGTATCCGTGATAGGGGACAGTTTGGAGCACAGCTCTAGTCTTGTTCAATTCTTGTTTGACAGTAGAGCGTCTATCCTTTTTATATTCATTAATATATATGGATCATCAATAAATGTCTACTTAAATTGTGTGGGGATTAAATCTCCTTAAGCCCAAAGGGGTTTAAAAGCTTTTTTTCATGGCCTAATCAAGTTAAAAGACTGATTTCTTTTTCTACTGTTTTAACTTAAACTATGAATTTTGATTTTTTATTGTTTCTGTGTTCAGCTTCAAGCTCTGTTGCTGGAGCAGTGGGCATGACCACGTCTGGAGAGAGTGAATCTGATGACTCTGAAATGGGAAGGCTTCAAGGTATATAAATCCCATCTCAGAAATTCCATTCAGCCCTGCTAATGTTCACGATCAGACCATCTAACTATATTTTTGGGCATAAATAAATGAGTAAATAAATATAATTTATAGCACTTTGAGTGGTATGCCCTCCGTTATAAAGGCTTAAACAGTTTAACCTATGTATAGGTGCTCTCTAAACTTTGATTTTTGTCTTTGGCACTTTAGCCTTACTGGAGGCCAGGGGTCTCCCCCCACATCTTTTTGGGCCCCTGGGGCCCCGCATGTCACAGCTGTTTCACAGGACCATTGGCAGTGGAGCAAGTGAGTACAGCCTTCTTACCTTTACATCAGGGTTCTTCACATACAGTAAGCCCCCAATAACTGTTGCAAACCCTGTCTGCAGGCTCCAAGGCTCAGCAGCTACTACAAGGCCTTCAGGCCACAGGTGACGAGTCTCAGCAGCTCCAAGCTGCTATCGAGATGTGCCAGCTGCTGGTGATGGGCAATGAGGAGACGCTTGGTGGATTCCCTGTCAAGAGTGTGGTTCCTGCTTTGGTTAGTCCTGTTCTGTCTGGTCATTAATCTCCATGTTATTCTTGGCTGCTCTGTGTGTCCCATGCCTCACCTACACATTAATTAGCTGGGTTTGTTTTGTGCAATATGAAAAACATACATTTTCATGAAGAATTTTTTTTTTGTTCAATGACATTTGATTTTCCACTAATCTGATTCCATATTCATACTTTCAACTTTCTTTCACAGATTACACTGTTACAAATGGAGCATAACTTTGATATTGTGAGTATGATGATGTTGTATTGCTTTATGTAGTTGACTTTGGGTGAGTCATTCTGTTTTGTAAAGCCACTCTACATGCTTTTTCTCCATACACAGATGAATCATGCCTCTCGTGCACTCACATATATGATGGAGGCGCTCCCTCGATCCTCTGCTGTGGTGGTCGATGCTATTCCTGTCTTCCTGGAGAAGGTAAGACACTGTGCTCTCTATCTGTCCCTAATCGTTTGCTTATTCGCAATGTCGGCCTTTTGATATGCTAATGCATTGTTCCACCTTCTTGTGTGCAGCTTCAGGTTATCCAGTTCATTGACGTAGCAGAGCAGGCCCTGACTGCCCTGGAGATGTTGTCAAGGCGACACAGCAAAGCCATTTTGCAGGCTGTGAGTTTTGTGTTATTGTCATACCCTTAAATCGTCCTGTCCTGGTTAGCCACAATTATTCACCACAACAATGTTATCATTTCATCCGTAACAGGGTGGGCTCGCTGACTGCCTCCTCTACCTAGAGTTCTTCAGCATCAATGCTCAGAGGAACGCTCTGGCCATCGCAGCCAACTGCTGCCAGAGCATCACTCCAGATGAGTTCCACTTTGTTGCTGATTCTCTGCCGCTGCTGACTCAGAGACTCACACACCAGGTGCGTTTACCGTATGTCAGAAAATAAAGAACTATAAAATGCATCACCATCACGGCAGGAATTTGCCTCAAATGCGGTTGATCTTGATAGTATTGAAAATAAACTCATTTACTCATAATTAGATTTTCTTAAAACAGTGTTCAGCTCAGGCTGCCCACTGATAGTCAAAGAGTAGAGTTGATAATCGCAGACCCCTCAGTCGACCTGACATTCTTCAAGTTGAGCAGTCGTTTTTTGAGGGTGTGGGGTTGTCAGTCAGTGTGCAGTGTCCTCAGAATTAGCTGCGGATTCAGCGCTTCTCGCTTTCACACTTTGGGGTAAAATCATTACACTACATTACTTTGTCCTGTCTGCTTGATGAAGATGTCTTGGACAGGTACAGGCTGCATCTGAGAGAAACAGAAGAAGACAGGTTTTTCCCAGCTAGGCTCCAAAATAGTTATCTTCTGCCTTCTTCTTAGAAGTGTGGAATTAACACCTCACAGCAACATAATATGATATAGTTTCTGTTTTTTGTTTGATATCTATTGATGGCAAAAAATGTTGTAGATTTCAAATTCATCATTTGCACAGTTAGCCTGCATTTACATGGGGGGCTAACTTGCCTTATTTGCCATATAACATTGATGGCTGTTTATATTGAACAGCCAAATCCAATTTTGTCGACCAACAAATTGCGACTTAAACATGGCTTGGTAAGGGTACCTTTTCTGATTAAATAATTAATCCAAATGGATATTATAAACATATACATTTAAAAATTGTAAAAACATGTTGACCATCCATACTTGGTGTTTTTAGAAAGTATTCTAGAAATTCAGACAGTGAAATTGTGCATATTTTGTGCTTCAGTGCAGCTCATGACAGAGCAAAGATCATGTCAACGACACATCTTTTTGTTTTGATTTTGTTCCAAATCACTTTCATATTGATGCAGGAGATTTGCAACAGAAATGAAAAAAGTACCTAGGTTTTGTGTTACTCTCTATAAACAGTAATAGAAAAAGATAAGTGATTGACTTTAGGGGAAAAACATGCTTTTCTAACTGTAGACAATTTGTAAACAGAAAAGTATTTTTTTAGAGAAGTTGTGCAACTTTTATAGTGTGTTGGTCAATCATTAGATGAGTCATGTTTTATTTGTACAGAATTTAGCTTGTTGTCCCAGTATAAAAGCACATTATTCTCAGTGTCTGAGAAGTACCTATTGCCATAATTTCATAGCAGTACAAGCTACTGCAATGTATTGATGCTGAAACAGATTATAAGTCACGCAGCCTGATTTTTATAAGCACAAAAATAATAAAATAATAAATTCTCTGTATCATAATACCCATACAGTGGTGCTTCAGATAGTATGTTCTTTCAGTCATTTCTGTAAATGTAACATATTGTAGAGATTAACTAATGGCTATATTTATTTATTATCCTTTTAGGATAAAAAGTCAGTCGAAAGCACTTGCCTCTGTTTCGCCAGACTGGTGGACAACTTTCAACACGAGGAGGTTTGTACCACAATTGTTTTTAAGACACAGCAACATGTTCCTATTTTTGTTTTGTTTTCCATTTCTGTATTATCCCCGCTGTTTGCCACCTAACTCCTCAGCTAATGTGCATACATGCATTTAAATCAACAGAACCTGCTGCAGGAGGTTGCGTCACGGGACCTGTTGACCAACATACAGCAGCTGCTGGTAGTGACCCCTCCTGTGCTCAGCTCGGGGATGTTTATCATGGTTGTGCGTATGTTTTCCTTGATGTGCTCTAACTGCCCCTGCCTGGCGGTCCAGCTCATGAAACAGAGTGAGTAAACCTCACACACACATCAATTGGTCACACCCTTGACACTCATTTATGACTTACACCCTGTCATTACTGCCATGCATACTTGTATACAGGAATACAGTGTGTACTCACAACACTTGTTGTACTGACTAAATTAAATAGTTACTAGTAGATGCAAATCATTAATAATGTTGTTAAACCAACCAGTCCCACTGGAACACCGATGTCCTGCCCACTGTTTGAGTAAGCTTTGCACGCAAACTGATTCATGTTATCTTGCTGTCAATCAACATATTATTAGCTGTGGTCCTTATAAACAAAATAAATGATAACACGGGTGTAACCTCTCTTTGTGTGTTGTAGTAATTAAAACATCACATTTGATTGTGTCCTATTCTCCCTAAGGAGAAATGAGGCTGCAAAATAGAGATTACAAAATGACTTCCTTATTCATTGGTTATGGCACTCTAATGAACTATTTACATTTTAGGTGTTGACCCCTATTATGTCAGAAATGTCAGTGACCTGGTTTGATTTGAGTGAAACCTGAGTAAATGTACACTGTTCAGTTGTTTTTCAGTTCTGTAATGAGTTCACGTATTGGACACCTTCACAATTGTAGTAAAACATATATAGCAATATTTCAGGCATATGTACAGTCTGTAATGAGATTCTGTGACACTACAAAATTTAGCTTGTAGCTAGCTAACAACACCAATCAGCTGTGTGTTTCCGTGTGCACATGCCATAGCTTTGCCAACAGCACACCTCAAAACATTTTTAGCTTGTGCTGACAAATCTGTGACTTAATATTCACCATCTAGACTCCATTAATCTGTGCTCACATCAACTCACATTGCATTGACGGCCTCTCAACTTTGTTTTGCATACAGGTTTAACAGACTTTCAGCAGTTGTGAAAGAATATTACATGTTGAGGATGCAACAGGGTAACTAAAAATAGAAATGTGTTTGTGTTACCTTTTCTAAACAGACATAGCAGAAACTCTGCGTTTCCTCTTGTGTGGTGCATCAAATGGCAGCTGCCAGGAGCAGATTGAACTGGTACCCCGGAGCCCCCAGGAGCTCTATGAACTGACCTCCCTCATATGGTAACATTTATTTGCCTGACTTCTTTTAAGTGTGGTATGGGTTAAGGTCATGTTGGAAAATACAGCAAAAATATTACAATTTTGGGGGGATTTGAGGGCACTTACCCTTTTAAATTGTGTTGGCAGCAAGAAATGCTGGCTACTGAATTAAAAAATTCTAATAACTACTTTATGACAACATTTAGAAGCTTTTTGAATGGACTTACATGGTCCCCTGCACAATTTACAAAACTCTATCAAGTATACTCTGATGTGGGGCCTACAACAGTGTCACAAATGTTAGTCCTACTTCTCCCAGACCTTCAACCACAGATACAGCTGTTTTGCTGCAGCAGACAGTTGAAGGGGAAACTGTCACTTGAGTAAAGTTGTTAAAAGAAAAACCAAACCTGTTTCACATGACAACAATTAAACTGAATTTAGATTTTACAGATTTTTGTAGCTTTTTCAAACCACTCTTCTTCTTACAGTGAACTGATGCCCTGCCTGCCTAGAGAGGGCATTTTTGCAGTTGATGTAATGCTGAAGAAGGGCAGTGCCCAGACGACAGAGGGAGCAATCTGGCAGTGGAGAGATGACCGGGGACTGTGGCATCCATACAACCGCATTGACAGCCGCATCATTGAGGTACAAATGCATTACCCACATTCTGTATTGTTGAATCACAATGCATATCATCAGTATTATATAAATATTAGAATATATTCTAGTCAGTCATTCTGAACCTTTCTCATACTTCAAGACAACTATTTGAAGGATGAAAAATGGATTTTATATATTAAAATATTGCATTACATATCTTGACAACATTCAGTCTATTTATAGTATGTCAGCATCTCTCAATATGATTACACACACACACACACACACACACACACACACAAGCAAATATGCGGGGCTGATCTGTATGGGATGCTGATCTGTTGATTATCTTGCCCCTGCAGACAGCACACCAGAACGGGGAGGATGAGATCAGCTTGTCAACCCTGGGCCGTGTGTACACAATTGACTTTAACTCTATGCAGCAGATCAATGAAGACACAGGAACAGCACGTGGTATCCAGAGGAAACCAAATCCTCTTGCCAACCCTAATACAGGTAATACAGATCTTTTCAAATTATAGAGATTTGTGTAGAGATGACGGTGTATTGTATTTTATCTTAAAATAAAAGAGGGGCCATAAGCACTTTACAGTGTTTTTTTAGCCTGCTGTACAGAGTAGGATGGCAGCTGTAATTGGCTTGGACTCACAACAGTTACATCTCCAAAACTGACCCAGTTTTATGGCAAAATGCATAAAAGATAATTATTGTTAACTGAAGTATTTATATAATCAGCTAAACTGCCATGCCTTTACTGAGTATAAGCCAGTAGACTTGTCACCCAGATTCTTGCTACTTTGCCAACTTTTTTGTGTGTGTGTGTGTGTGTGTGTGTGTGTGTGTGTGTGTGTGTGTGTGTGTGTGGAAAGCAGATTACACTGCTTTTATTTAAGACGGAGGAGCAAGCTGCAGTCAGTTTGTTACCGTGTCTTTTTTGATTGTGTGCGTGTGTATCTAAGGAAATAAACCCGACCTGTCCCCATCTGTCTCCAGGGAGTCACCAGGAGGTCCGTCGAGAAGATGCACGAGCCCAGTTGATGAAGGAGGACCCTGAGCTGGCAAAGTGCTTTATCAAAACTCTATTTGGGGTCTTGTATGAGGTGTACAGCTCATCAGCCGGCCCTGCCGTCAGACACAAGTGCCTTAGAGCCATCCTCAGGATCATCTACTTTGCTGATGCAGAGCTGTTGAAGGATGTGCTGAGGAACCATGCTGTGTCCAGGTAACACTGCCTGGGCTGTGGGCTACTTTTAACACAGAGATTAAAGCAGGAAGTGTAGGTTGTTTTAATGGAGGGTAATAACTTCTTTAAAAAAAAAGTAGAAGTATTTCAGAAACACCAGATACTCACTTGTGACACTGACTTGAGTTGAGTGCAAACTGACTTTTGTCTGCTTTTTTATGTCTTCTTTTTTTTTCTGCAGTCACATTGCCTCCATGCTATCCAGCCAGGACCTGAAGATTGTAGTGGGCTCTCTGCAGATGGCTGAGATCCTCATGCAGAAGCTGCCTGATGTCTTCAGTGTCTATTTCAGAAGAGAAGGTAGTGCATAAACCCACTGAAAACTCAGTTACCACCAGGAATTACTGTCGGTCATACACTCTGGGGAGCAAACAAGTGTTTGCCTGAGAATCGTATAAAATGTATAGGAGGTCATTTTTTAGGAAATCTTTGGTGAGATATTAAATGGCTGAAAGCTGCAGTTTATTCACATTGAAATCCTTGAAGCTTTAGTTGCTGACAATCATTTTTTTTGTTCAACTGGAGATCCCATTCCACTGTAGACAATAATGCCCTCTCTATCTAAAGCCCTCATTAGGCAGAAGGTCTTCTGTAGTTTAAATGTCATTTTGACAGTCAGATGTGTTTCTGCCAGTGTTTTCCTCTATCTCTTATCCAATGCTTTATTCCTCTTATTGCGTGCGTTTTACATCTATCCAAAGTCCTCAGACAGATCTCTCTTTTTTTGAGGGCTTCTGAAAAATTTCTAATGCCGGCCTCTCTCCTTTCTCTTCCAGGTGTGATGCACCAGGTGAAGAACCTTTCAGAGTCTGAGAGCTTTCTAGTCACCAGTCCCCCAAAGGCTTGCCCTAGTGGCACCGCCAGTTTGTGCACTACCACCATCAGCACTGCATCCACAACATCTGCTAATAATGCAACTCCTGATCTGGGCTCGCCCAGCTTCCAGCACAGCATGGACGACTCACTGGACCTCAGCCCACAGGGGTGAGTATGTGGCCATGCACCCTCTGTTTACAGTTTGTTTACAAATTCTCTTGTGAACTAAAACGGTAGCATACATGAATTGCTTAATACATGCATTAATAATGTACAATATGCTAAATGTATACTCATGTATGTATGCATATTAATTTTTATTGTAATGGATGAGACAAACACATTTGCTCTTAACCCCCCCCCCTGAAAGAGCGTTAAAGCTGTATTGTTGATAGGTATGTGTCCTGCATCTGTGGCGCATTGAAATCCAAAAATACGCAGTAAATTTACTACGGGACGCAACCTATTTTTTTCACTGATAATTCTACATTGTAAACAAAAAAATCAGTGATGAATACATAGAAGAAGAAAAAACAAACAAAAGAAGTAAATAATCCACCATTTACCATTTTCTTACCATCTGCACACATCTATCCAGCACAGATTAGATCTCGCAATGACAGCTGCAATCTTGGTAAATTAACTGATTAATGCTGTATTATTGACTCATGTCGATGATGAACCAATTTTGCCGTCCACGGGGCACGCCGTGAGATCCCATTTTGTTAATACAAATATTATAGATATTAAATTTATTGAGTAGCTTATTTAAACTATTATGGACTGAATCACAAAAAAAAATATAATTATGTATATGACAAAATGTTCATTTTAATATAGATAGTTAGTCTTAAAAAATATATTGATTTTCTGATCTGGTAAAATGTGTGGAAAACTACTTTATACTTGGCAGATGATTTTGTTGCTTTCTTTACTTGACTCAAGATGTGGCATTAGTATTTGGAAATTAAGTTTAGATTTAGAATTTTGTTTATTTGACTTTGAGAAACATTTTCAACATGCAGAGTGTAACCATAATTATAACCATATAACATCATACATGGGTTTACAATTTGTCAAAAAAAACAAAACACTCATTTTATTTGGGGACCCACTCAGATAACCACCAGTGGGTCCCAGGGACTCACTACATTAAAAAACAATCAACATCACTGTCATAGTAATTATTTTCTCTTCCATCCAGGCGGTTAAGTGATGTCCTAAAAAGGAAACGGTTGCCTAAAAGAGGGCCCAGAAGGCCCAAATACTCTCCCCCAAGAGATGATGATAAAGTAGACAATCAGGGTAAGTTAAGATGTCACTCACTTTGTGTGTGATGTTTAAAGATACCCACTGGACACTTTTTGAGTAACTTGTGGCATTTTTTCAACATTTGTCAGATTTATTAGATTCCCTGAAACACATTTGAGTGGTCATGGATTAAAAATGCATTTTGTGGTCTTGGATATATTCTGAACCTATAGATACCTATAGAAACCCTGCTAATCTACGTTTTGGGTTCTTTACAGCCAAGAGCCCTACCAGTACTCAGTCACCCAAATCATCTTTCTTGGCCAGTCTTAATCCCAAAACCTGGGGCAAGCTGGGTGCCCAGACCAACAATGCCAACTCAGAGCCCTCACGCACAGCGGGGGTGAGTGGCCTGGCAAGGGCGCCTCCCAAGGACTCAATTTCAAATAACAGGTAAGGTGAAAGTTAAAGATGAAAGTTTCCCTATTTTTCACTCCTGTATTGTCCAAACTTCAGGCTTTTTCTTGTGATTGACGTTAAGTGTTGAAGTAGAATGAGATGATGTGATGAGTGATTTGTGGACTTCATATGTAATCAGGAAAATGTGTTTTTATTGGTTTGCAGGGACAAAATAAAATCCTGGATCAAAGAACAGGCGAGTAAGTTTGTGGAGCGCTACTTCAACTCTGAAAATTTGGATGGCAGTAACCCTGCACTGAATGTACTCCAGAGACTTTGCACAGCCACTGAGCAGCTCAGCCTGCAGGTAAAACATCCACTCTGCCATTATTGAACAGCAAAGCAGAACATAAAATTTTTAACAAACATAAGGACATTTTGCTGATGTATTGCTGTTGTTGATATTGTCCTTAAAGTTGTCATTTTTGTAGTACTTTTGTAGCAGAAATATAGAAACTAAATATGTATTAATTTAGCAAAAATTACATGTACAAAGTTAAACACCAGCACTGAGACATTTTGCTAATGATGTGTTATGTTGCTGTTTCCCAGGTGGACGGTGGTATGGAGTGCCTGGTGGAGATCTCCAGTATTGTATCAGAATCTGATGTGTCGTCGTTTGAGATCCAGCACAGTGGGCTGGTGAAGCAGCTCCTGGTCTACCTGACCTCCAGCACCGACAGGGACTTGCTGAGCCGTGATGTGCGACTCAAGAGGTTCCTTCATGTGTTTGCTGGCTGTCCGGTAAGAGACTAGAGCATGTTTTATCTTTGGCCGTCTAAATATTCAGAATTTATTTTATATCTCTTTTTTCCACACGTTTGGTTTGCAGGTTCCAGGAATGGAGCCTGTAGGTCGCCTGGACCCAGCAGAGAATGGTCCCTACCTGGGACTGGTGCACAAAATGAACAGCTGCCTGAGCCAAATGGAGCAGTTCCCTGTTAAAGTGCATGATTTCCCCAGTGGCAACGGCAATGGCAGCAGGTCTGTGGCTTTATTATTTGTTTTGATCAAAATAACTTCACTTTTAATCAGTTATGAAACCATATAGGCTGATATTTTTAAATTTGTCTCTCCAGGGGCTCTCAGGCACTGAAGTTCTTCAATACGCATCAGCTCAAGTGTCAGCTGCAGAGACACCCAGATTGCACTAATGTTAAACAGTGGAAAGGCGGCCCTGTGAAGATAGACCCCCTGGCCCTGGTGCAAGCCATCGAGAGATATCTTGTTGTCAGAGGTGAGGGACTGACGTGCACTACCACATGCCTCCTTTAAGACAGAAGCGGCCACCAGCAGCTCCTTTAAACAGGGATTTTTCCTGTTGCACCTGTTTTTCCTCCAGAATGTCCAAATGCTAAAAGTTGTCTTTCTTAAAGTGACACTTTGCCGATTTTCCACCAGCTTTATATTATAATAGTGTGGGAAGTATCTATGCCACTTAAAAATTGGAGATCGTAATCATCAGTCAGAGAACCCACAGTCAGCTGAGATTGCTTCAAGTCGAGCAGTCATTTTTTTTCTTTGCAGTGTACTTCTGGGGATAATTTGATCCCCAGATTTTGCTATGGAGTGAGTGCTCTTGACTTTTAAGCTACTCTTTGGTGCAGGGAGATGCAGGCAGCAGCACAGAGGAGGCGAGACCTTTTTAGAAGTGATATTTGTGTTTCTGCTGTAAAGACCGCCCAGTTTTATGAACAGACTATCATGCCAGCAGTAAAATACTTCATTAAAAATAGTTTTTCTGTGTTCCTTTAATTGTGCTGCTAACTCTAAATCTTGTTTGTATAGGGTATGGCCGAATCAGAGAAGAAGACGAAGACAGTGATGACGATGGGTCAGATGATGAAATCGATGAATCACTGGTATGTGATGTCGTTCATGTCAAATAATACAATTTTTTAAAATCTTTCCACACTTCAGAGGCAGACATCCAGCGCACACTGGAGTATTTCCGGTTTATCAAACTATTAATTCTGTGCTGATGTGTGTTGAGAGCTAAATCCTGCTATAATCTCAGTATTATCAGTTAACCATGTGTGATATTTATTGGTTACCCAGGCGGCGCAGTTCCTGAACTCTGGCAGTGTGCGTCACAGACTACAATTTTACATTGGCGACCACCTGCTACCGTACAACATGACCGTATACCAGGCTGTACGGCAGTACAGTCTTCAGGCAGAAGAAGAAAGAGAGTCGACGGATGATGAGGCAAACCCACTTGGGAGAGCTGGCATCTGGACCAAAACGCACACAATATGGTAAAAATCTTTTGTCGAAAAACTCACGACTGGTATTTACGTATACTTTTTTTTTCTCATTCTTGCTTCTCTTAATGTGTCTGCATCTGAAAACTTTCCAATCCCCACACATCTCTTGTCTCTGAGACAAGACTGCATAAGGTCCTCGAAGTGCTTGAATTTTTAAGGGGAAAAATGAAGTACTGGAATACCTTGAAAATAGACCCTTTTTAAGAAAGTGCCTAAAAATCCTTCAAATTCAAATGAACCACAGAACACTGTTTTATAATAGGACCAAAGTAAGACCACTAGTTTCACTTTTAATGCGCCTGACGTTCTGCTGCGCTTCTCTGCCTCTACGGCGTGTTAAATTACCCGAAGGTGTTTTAATACAGCTCTTAATTAACAGTCCAGCTCCATTGAGACTACAGCAGGACAAATTAGACAATAGTGCCCGCCATAGTCTTTGTTATTAATGGAAAACACTGATATTAGTTTGCCCTGGAAGGGTCAGACAAATAAAAATCGTGTAATCTCATCAGTTACGCTATTAGTGAATAGCCATTCAGATAAGTCTGCCAAGTTTTTGAGATATACTAGATAGTAAAGTATGAAGTACACAGGATGTGATAAACACATGTGCTCATCACCAGTTAGAATTATAAATTATTATTAGCCTTGGTACTGATACTCCTTAAACTGTTCTCATATCCAGAGTCTTGTCACAAAGGTAATGTGAGGTTTCTCGTGTAAAAGCTGAATTATATGCTCATCAAAGCACACAGAGATAAAATGTCCCATCTTGTTTTCCTGACAGGTATAAGCCTGTGAGAGAGGACGAGGACGGCAGCAAAGACGCTGTTGGTGGAAAGAGGGGCCGAGCCCAGACTGCTCCCACCAAAACCTCACCTCGCAACGCCAAGAAGCAGGATGAGCTGTGGCATGGTGAGAATGCGAGAGCAACTCCTCGAACTAGCTTCAACGTCGCTTATTAGCTGTAAAAGCTCCAGCTGCTGGTCCAGTACTTCTCATCATATTATTACTTGCAAGTCTGAATCTGTCGACTTTTATCACCACTGTTGATTCCTATCACTTCCAGATGGTGTGTGTCCCAGTGTCACCAATCCCTTAGAGACATACCTCACTTCGGAGCCACCAGAGACCATAACCTTTGATGACCCCTCTTTAGAGGTCAACCTGCTGCTGAGGGTCCTGCACTCCATCAGTAGATACTGGTTCTACTTGTATGAAGTAAGTCTCTTTCCTAAACAATTACAAGAGGAAGTCTGTGATTTCAAGTCTTTTTTTTTCTGTAAAAGTCTGAACCTTTTTATCTTACAACTGTGAAGGGAGTCACGTAATATAAAATGTATCAGTAACATGAATTTTTTTGGTTGTTTTGCAGAATGCTGTGTGTAAGGAAATTATCCCTACCAGTGAGTTCATTAACAGTAAGCTGACAGCCAAAGCTAACCGTCAGCTACAAGACCCGCTGGTCATCATGACGGGGAACATCCCCACTTGGCTCATTGAGCTTGGAAAGACTTGGTAAATGCTTCATACTTCAGGTCAAAATGAGGAATTGGAATTTGATCTTTCACCTGTATTGTTAATCTTGTCTACAAAACTGACATTGGTGTTGATGTTTGGCTAATATGACTTGGTTCTGACATACGTTATTCTCTTTTCCTCTCTCTCTCTCTACAGTCCTTTCTTCTTCCCTTTCGACACCCGGCAGATGTTATTCTACGTTACTGCCTTCGACCGCGACAGAGCCATGCAACGCCTACTGGACACAAACCCTGAGATCAACCAATCAGATTCTCAGGACAGCAGAGTTGCACCACGTCTCGACAGGAAGAAGGTACATTGTGTTGCCATATTGAACTGTTCAAGTTTTACATCTTATGGAGTCTACTGTTGTGCGCACAGTTTCTGTACTAACAGTTTGACCTGTATCTGAATGGAGTTTAATTTGTGTTCTGCCCCTTTTCTTTTTGAAATTTTAACATTTTGATACCTTTTTTTTGTTTTTAATGATTGCTCTGTAAACTTTTTTTCTCACCTGGCCTGAACCTCATTTTTTTCCTCCCTTGTCTTGTGTTTACAGAGGACGATAAACCGCGACGAGCTGCTAAAACAGGCCGAGTCTGTAATGCAGGACCTTGGCAGCTCCAGGGCAATGTTGGAGATTCAGTATGAGAATGAGGTACCTTTGGCCCCTGTGAATCATGACTTGTACATTTGGTGCAGTAAAATGCTTTTCACTCCAGTGTTTTGGAAAAACAATTCTAATTATTTTTCGTCTTCTAGGTCGGCACAGGTCTCGGCCCCACTCTAGAGTTCTACGCTCTGGTGTCTCAGGAGCTACAGCGGGCTGATCTCGGCCTGTGGAGAGGCGAAGAGGTCACGCTGGCCAATCCTAAAGGTATAAACTCTCAAACACACACTGGATGTGATTAAAAAAAATTTCCCATGTTTTGTCACTTACACACATGGGACATTGAAATTAACTGATAGAGTATTCCTTGTCCCACACTGATCACGTTTCAGATTATTTATTCTTGGTCAGAAATTAAAAATAAAATTTACTTGATGGAGGTCCTCACTGATGGGCCATGATCAGACAATTTTTCACTCTGAATATGATTGCATTCAGTGTAAATATAAATGCCTGTGTGAAAGTATATGCAGTGAGTTTATCTGACTTACACTGACCATACTTTTGTCTCTGCCCCAACAGGAAGTCAAGAGGGAACCAAGTACATGTTCAGCTCTAGAGGACTGTTTGCTGTTCCCTTCGGCAGGACAACCAAACCAGCACACATAGCCAAAATCAAAATGAAGTTCCGTTTCTTAGGAAAGCTAATGGCCAAAGCCATTATGGACTTCAGATTGGTAACGACCTCTGTTTTCTGTCCTATCTTTGTTAATAGACTCATATTTTCAACTGAGCAGCAAAGCTGTAAATTATTTGTATTGAGACGTGCTGTAGTGTCCGCTCAGTGGCAGTCAAATACATTGTTAATATCAAAAGAAGCGGTCTTTTACATGTTGCAGCATTTAAGAAGGCTTTGCCATCAGGTACACTGGCCCAGATCCAAGTACACGTGGTTTCAAAGTGGGTTTGTTTGATTATCACTAAACTCTGTGTACTGTACATGGGCACTGTGCATCAGTCTATGCCCAAGTCCAGCTGACAAGGTGGTGTTGAGTATGGTTTATGTGAACTGGGTTTTTCACACCTGATGTATCCAACTGTACCAAACACAACGCACCGCTATTTAATGCAAATAGCCATCAACAAGTCAAGTTGCAAAATAATTTCACAGAAGTGCCGCTCAATCTCATCATTTGAACTGCACGGCCATGGGTAATAAAATGGAAAGGCAGGCAAAAGGTTGTTACAGCTGCCAGGGTCAACGTCAGACAGCAGGCATAAGTTACTGCTGCAGCGCTTAACTGCAGCAATGGTTTCGGTGTCTGGTCTATTTTATTTTCTATATTAGTTTAGTAAAAGCCAAGTACCACTGCTAGACAAGCACACACACATATATACCCCTGTAAAATATTTGCGCATGCATACAGGTTTTTCAAACAGAGAAATCTGCTAAAAATAGGCTTTAGACTGCTTTCCCATTGCCGGGAGAGCGCAGCTCTTTACATGGCACTGCAGCAGGCGAATACATGTGTGTGGGTTGTTTTGGTGTGTCTGTTTGACGTCACCAACAGACCGAAAAACAGGTTAAGAGCAGAGACCAGCATGGATGCCGGTCCTTGAGAACTTTATGGTAGTTACTTTTCTTTAAATAGGCTTTTTCTTACTGTTTCAGTCTCTCTTTGCAGACTAATTTGGATCGATGTTTAAGCGCTGCTTAGAAAGAGACAGACGGTAATCAGCGGCAGCGTGTCATGGCATCTCGTTGGTTAAAGAGCTGAAACTAGTACATTCACCAGGTTGTTGTGTTAAAAAGCAAGATGTTAACGGGTGTTACAATCATACCAAATGTGAAAATGCCCCAAAATGTTTTCATATACCTGTGTTGCCAAATATGTCTTTAATTTTACCTGAGTTTGTGAACTACTCTCCTCCTGCTCTTCTCCCCAGCTGGACCTGCCCTTGGGGCTGCCATTTTATAAGTGGATGCTCCGGCACGAGATGTCTATAAGCTCCCATGACCTGGTGAACATCGACCCCGGTGTGGCGAAGTCCATCCAGCACTTGGAGGATATTATCCGCCAGAAGAAGAGGCTGGAACAGGATCGATCACAGGTGAAGCACAGCACAGAGGACTTTTGTTTTAATGCACTGGTACCAGTGTTCCTGGGGTCTCCTGGTGGTGTCCCAGGTTTCATAAAAGCATTGTCCTCTAAAAGTCCGACATCAGTCACCATGTAGACTGATGTCACATTCAAAGCAAGTCTCGCTAACTGTTTTTCTGTCTATCTCTGTTAAACTGTCTGTATTTTTTGAAACAGACGAGGGAGACCCTACAGCAGGCACTGGAGAGCCTCAACATGAACGGCTGCTCAGTGGAGGACCTGGGTTTGGACTTCACCCTTCCAGGATTCCCAAACATTGAGCTGAAAAAGGGCGGCAAAGACGTCCCAGTCACGATCTACAACCTGGAGGAGTACCTCAGGGTATGTGATAAAGTTTTTCTTTTTTAAATTCTCATTCTGTTTTTAATCATTTGTCTGTCTTGATGTTATTCCTCGTAAGATTAATCATTTTTTCCCTCCTTCCAGTTGGTGGTGTACTGGACTCTAAATGAAGGCGTTTCCAGACAATTTGAGTCGTTTAGGGAAGGGTTTGAGTCAGTCTTCCCCTTGCATCACCTGCAGTATTTTTATCCAGAGGAGGTGAGCAAATTTTCTGTTTTTTTATCCTTAATTTTTGTCATTTTTTTCATTTTTCATTCCTTTCATTCATAATGGCAATTTACCATTTATTTAATGGCATCTCTCTTCTCCTGCTCAAGCTTGACCAGTTGCTGTGTGGCAGTAAATCAGAGACGTGGGACGTCAAAACGCTGATGGAGTGCTGTCGACCGGACCACGGCTACACACATGACAGGCATGATCAAATTCTGATTTCAGCCCCCACATGACACAATGTCAGTATAAGAAAACAGACATTTGATGTGTATTTTCTCCCATGTTTTTGCAGCCGTGCCGTACGGTTCCTGTTCGAGGTGTTGAGCAGCTTCGACGCCGAGCAGCAGAGACTCTTTCTTCAGTTTGTCACAGGAAGCCCCAGACTGCCTGTCGGTGGTGAGTTACTGAACACACGCAAACATAAACTCATCAAATGCATCAGAGCAGGTCAGATTGCTAAACAGACATGTCTACACACATACTCAGATCCTTGACTTTAAATAATATAGCAGGCAAAATTGGGGATGTCAGCTGTTAACCATTAATCATTTAATGGCAGAGAATACTTCTTACCGGTTACGCTCATTGGTATATAAATGAATTCTACTTAGTTTAGGCACCACTCAGGTTTGGCATGAGCTTGCTAGCTGTGCTGCTCATTCGGTGAATACTACTAGTAATGCCATGCCGACCTGCTGTGGAAACTTTTTGTTATCACCGTTAATACTGTTAGCAGTGTCAGCACAGATAGTGGTGCTTACGGTGCTCACACTGTTGCACAATGCTTAAGAGTTTTGGTGCTCAGAATGAAGTCTCTCAATCACCCGTCTTACCTGTTGGAAGACCAGAGGGTGACCCCGGTGCTTCTGCAGAAATGGCATCCTGGTGGCGGCGAGAGTGTGTATTGCCGATTGGCCAAGGCTAACATTATGGTGGAAACCAATGGACTGTGGGCTCCTTTCACATGTTAATGTGGCTAGCTTGCTGTGTGACAGCATAGCTAACAGAAAATAAAGTAAATGACAAGACATTTATATTGTAAAATATCAAAATTTAACCACTTCTAAATGGATAGGGTGAGGAATTGCATTTTTAAAGCTTAGTGAGGCTATGAGTGTCGGACTGAAAGGAAAGGCCTCCTTAATTTGATGTCATTTGGCCATTTTTTCTTTCAAAAGCTAAGTAAATCAAAACTGGCATCCTCAGCCAAAATAGATGTTTTTTTAGCCCATGTGACTGTAAAACATGAAGCCTTGCCTGTCTACTATATCTGTGCCTGACTGACACCTGTTGCTGATCTCGTGTCTCAGGTTTCCGGAGCCTGAACCCCCCTCTGACGATTGTGAGGAAGACGTTCGAGTCGACGGAGAACCCGGATGACTTCCTCCCCTCAGTCATGACCTGTGTCAACTACCTGAAGCTGCCTGACTACTCCAGCATAGAGATCATGCGAGAGAAACTGTTGATTGCGGCCCGCGAGGGGCAGCAGTCTTTCCACCTTTCCTGATCTCTCCACATCTCACATTCAAATGCCTTCTACAGCGACTGATGAAAACATGACTTCCTTCTTAGTTTTTTTGTAACCACATACATTAAGGCTACATGTACAGCCTTCTTGTTAGAGAAAGCAGCTTGCAGAAAAATTAAGACTTTAAATATATATTTGCTGCCCCGGTCTCTCAAAAAAAATATAAAAAATAAAAAAATGGAAAGGTGTTCCATGACTCACAGAACTTAAAATATTAAAAAAAGAGAGAGTAAAACTTATATCAGTAGTTGAGTAATGTTAAAAAAAGATGAAAACATCTGGGTGACATTTTAAATTGCATTGCTATGTGATATTTAAAAAAGGGATGTCTCCTCTCCAGAGTGGTGGACAACGTCACTGGGTGTCGGGGCGGGAAGGGGGGGCTGGGGGGGGGGGGTCCCTCGCGCAACTAGGTTTACTTTAGCTCCAAAGATCATTTGTACAGACAAATTTGCAGACTTTGCTCATTCTACACATTTGATAGAATAGCTCTTTGTTCTCATGTCTCTTCCCCTCAGTTCATCTGTTTGCATTTTGTTCTGTATTATATTGGCCCCAGTTTGTGTGTTGCATTTTGGTTCGGCTTCCCCCCCCTGTGTGTCTTTGCTTCAAGTTGTGGAAAACGAGAGTTGCAGTTGGTTGAATGCGGGTAGTGATGAGCGCATATTATCTTTTTTTTTTTTTTTCTTTCCCCTCTACCCAAGTTGAGATTGTGTTCTGGCCTCCTTTATTATAGAGAGCTTTAGCTCAAAATGAAGAGATGTAACCAATGTGTTGATCAGGTAAATTTTGTTTTGCTCTTATTTTGATAGAGTTAGTGTCTTTCTGTTGGGTCCTACCTGATGTGTAGGGTTATCTTGGTAGACCAAGCTCTAAGCAACCCTCAACACATAATGTAGCTGGGCACAAAATTTGGCTGGTCTCATTTTATCGTTTCATGGCCAGATAGCATTTCAAGTTCATTTATGGAATAAAGTTTATATGCAGTTTCACACCCTGTTTGAGGTGGGAATGTCTGCTTTACCTTTTTTTTTTAATTTTCTATATTGTCTTTATTTCTTGCTGTAGTTGATTATTATTATTTTTTCTTTGCACTGCTGGCTTGGAACAAACCGTGGTGTGCACCTGCAGTCTGTGGCCAGGGGAGGGCGCCACTGTATGTTCTCCTGGCCCAATCGTTCATGTGCTGGTTTCTAAGATCTGCAATAATTTACTGCATCAGGTTCATGTTTTTACCTGAACATAAATAAAGTAACTGTTTGACTCATCTTTGTTCATTTATTTATCCATCCCTCCATCGCTTTGCCGTGTTGCTCTTGTGAATCCTTCACAGCTGGTCCTGTTAGAGTGGATTTATTAATCAGTTAAAGTTAATTTAGGGTAAATCTTGATACCTCAGTCCTCAACTGTGGGCAGGTTTAAGGTAGTTGGCATGGAGACAGAAACAAAGGTGGTTTATTTGATTTACCTGGAATGCTGCTCTTTAGATCTCAGCAGGGTTTAACAGCTCTCGCCCTCTGAGCTGAATCTTAACCCTCCGCTGTGTTTCTAGACTCTTAAATACGAGAGAGCTTAGCGTTGGACTCAACATTACATAAAATGTGTGTGGGTGTTGCAAAAATGATCAATACTCTGATTCCTGGAATACTTTACTGTGATGGCCAAAACTGAATTTCTGAGACAAACAGAATGATTGTACTGGTCTCTATGGTGAACAAAAAGAAAAAAAATCAACTTTTTCTTAGGAGATTCTCAGTGGTCAACATCACAGATGCTCGACTTGCTTTCTACATTTGCTTTCCTCACTCATCTTTTTAAGAGTACCTGCACGGGTCAGGTGTAAGCAGGAGTGTGTCTTAAGATTTGATCTGCGGTTTAGCCCAGACCTCTGTCAGAGGGATCCTCCCCTGGCTAGGGTTGCAGCAATATACCTGTTTTAAGGTATACTGTGATATGAAAGTTGACAATTATCATGCCGTGTATATTTGCTTATCTACGACATTAACAAAGTAAATAAATAAAACTGGACAGAGAATCTCACCTTTAATTATTTTCAAAAGGGACACTTTTTACACACACTTTCATTAAAAAAAATGTTTCAAATCTTAATTATAGTGAAAAAATCTGTTTAATCAAAACTAACCCTTCTGTTTTCATTCCATTAGGTGTCATTCTGTCTGATTATCATAATTCTGTAATACTGTGATATATTCTGAGATGGTTATCATATCGTGAAAATCTCAAACTGTTGCAACCCTACCCCTGGCACTTTTTTATATAAACGAGCTGCTTTTTAAAATGCAATCTGGCATCTTATTTACACACACACACACATAAAAATCCCATTGTGAATTAATTTTTTTAATTGTGAATTAGAAAATGGTAGGTGGGCCACCCAGCACTCTTTTTGGCCTGCAGACCGGGGTCCTCTGTAGGGCGGGTTGTGCGGATACCTGCCTGCAAATTCTTTTTAATAATCAAGCTCTATTTTCATGCTTTTTATAAACTCTGCTATTTTTATCTTTTTTTTAAAATTCCAGATTAATAATAAAATGTCATGTTAATAAAAAATATTGGTAATTAGTATTGAGTAGAAACAATACTTTACAACTGCTGTCATGAAAAATGTATTGACTAGAGTTGGAAAAATAATTAATTTCATGTATTTGTGGTAACAATGGTCAAATGTAACTAAGTATGTTTATTCAAGAACAAGTAAAAACGGAGTGACAAATTATGAGATCCAGGGCTTTTTTTCAAAAAAACAAACAAAAAAAAAAAAGCATATGTAGCCTACATATTTAGATGCGGAGCAGAGGTGTGTCCAGACTTTTTTTTTTTTTTTTTTCAGTTTTACCCAAGTGGGGCACTGACTTATGCAGGAGTGGCATGAAATATGGGTGCTGCTGGGGGCACATTTGTCAGCATAGCTTTAATTTACAATTTCTGTCTCCTCTCCCCATACCTACTTTAATTACTAACATTGTAGTGTCTTACATTCCTGTTTATGTTTGACTTTAAATGATAAATAGGCCTACCAATCAGAATGACACCACACAAAAGTAAAATAACGCTTCCTTACTTTATTACAGAAATTTCCTCCTAAAGTAAATTGTACAATAACCAGTATAAAGTGCCAACACAATTAAAGTACCAAAAAATTAAAATGAATAAGCCTGTGTGAACAAACTTTTCGACAGTTTGATCAGTTTATTTGAATGTACAATAAGTCAAGCCGGACACTACTCTGACACAATACTACCTGTCAGATTTAAGGCTGAATTGCATCTATAAACAATATTTTAGTTTACTCTTTGAAAAGTTCAAGCTGGCTGGACAGATAGCCATACATAATGGGGTGGCCAATCAGATTTCAGGGGTGGGCTTGTGCCACCCCAGGCCGCTCCCTGGATACGCCCCTGATGCGGAGCTATTTCTAAAACTTTAGGGGCTGAGGCCTCGAGCGTAATGACGCCACTGCACGCGGGCCTGCAGTTGAGTGTCACTGGTGTACATGCTGTGTGTTGCTGGTGATTATCACAACCATCAGCAGTGTCTGTGAGTGCAGTCAGCTGCAGTACCTGAGCCAGGTGAGCTGACGGGAGGCTGTGACGTGACTGCTTGGACGGCGGGACAGCTCGTGAAAACTGAGGCCAGAGAGCGCGAGGTCGACATCTCATTAGCAACTCTGAAACTTGCAGCTACTCAAATGTCATAAATTGAGGCTGTAAATCTCACAGCAGCCCTTGAGATGTGATACAGACAAAGACAAGGACTCCTAAAATTTCTTTTTTTCTTCTTTTTTTTTGTTCACTGCTAAAACTTCTGCTTCATACTGAAAAGGTAAGGTAGTTTTTGTTGGGTGTGTCGTTTATTGTGTCGGTGTTAACTTTTTTAAAAAACTCTGTTTTGTCTCAGGTCAGTATATGTAATTACCACATTACTCTCTTTAACACAATTATACAGAAGGAAGCGTACAGCTACTGCTAGCTCACCTGGCATCACTGAGCTAGCTGATATTACTGTTAAGCTAGGAGGACGCCATTAATGTTTACATGTTAGCTGTCAGGGGCACGAGCCTCTTTTCCATGAGTAGACGCACGCTTCCTCATGCGCGGTAATAATAATCACCTTGCACCAATGATATACTTTTTTTAAGCTGAAGGCAATCTAGCTTTATTATATTTGAAAGAAGGCAGACATCTCCAACACAGCAATTCACGCCGAAGTAATCTATACATATCACTACAGTTTAAAGGAAAAGTATGTATGTTTTTTCTATCAGAGTGAATTATCCCTTCAATACTGCATTTTAATAATTTTGGGGACATGTTAGACAAATAGAGAATGGGCTTAGTTTTTCTGTCTTGACCCAAAAGATAAAAAAACATCTACTTTGTATTTTTATAAAGCAATGTGTTGTGCATTTGTCTCTGTCAAATAAACAAGTAAATAAATAGATAGATAGATAGATATACTTTATTGATCTCAAAACTGAAAAATTGGGATGTAGCAGCACCATACAGTAAGAACAGAGAATAAAGAGCACACATTATTAATAGAATATAAAGGAATATGCTTAAAAAAACCTAAAAAAAAAACTAAGAGACTGTACATATCTACATATATACATGTGTAAAGTGCGGAACAGTATCTGAATAAATATAAATAAAAATAAAGTCAGCAGTGTAGAGTGACATGGAGCTAAGACCGGAGTTTAAAGCGCAGACAGAGGTGAGTTATTGTACAGGTGGATGGCTTGTGGCAGGAAAGATTTCCTGTATCTGTCCTTTCGACAGCGAAGCTGAATCAGTCAGTTTCTGCTTGCTGTAATCATCCTTATGTTCATACTGACCATTCAGAGTTACTGTCTTAACATGCCAATATTGGAGAGAATGGACAGCATCCAAAATCCTTGTTTTGTGCAAACATTTGTAGTAGTTCTGTAGTCTGAGTTTAAGGTCTAGTGTGTAGGATTTTAGTGCCATCCAATGGTGAAGTAGCAGAAGTGAAACTGAACTATGGTGGCTGATTTGGTGGCTGCGGTGGTGAGGCCAATTGGGTGTACTGCCAAATTCATGGAAATTGCATTGGAAGAGGCTTATAGTCGTTAAATGAACCGTCACGTCAAGTGCAACAGCTCTGGTGGACAGTCCTGCAGTCAGAATGCCAATGGCACACTCGATCAAAACTTTGGAGATCGCTGTCATTGTGTTGTGTGATGAAACTGCACATTTTAGAGTGACCTTTTATTGTGACCGTCCCATTTCACACTTGTGTAGTAATTATGCTGTTTAATCATCTCGATCTTGATATGCCAATCCTGTCAGGTGGATAGATTATGTTGGAAAAGGAGAAGTGCTCACCAATATGGATATTAATACATTTTGAACAAAATTTAATAGAAATATACCTGTTGAGTGCATAAAAAAGTCTTAGATTATTAACTTAAACCTGTGAAAAATGTGAGCAAAAACATAAGAGTTGTGTGTAATTTTTTGTTCAGTGTATATTTGTATTCCCTGAATAACTCAGGTGAAACTAACTCAAACTACTATTGACTGGTGAATTCAACATGTGAAACTGGTACTGATTTGTAAATGGTTAATAAGTCAAACAAAAAACTCAGTGACCACCCACTGCTGGGTAACAAAGGAGCATTATATCAGATTAAGGACTTTGTGTACTCCAGGGAAAATCCAGAATTCATAATAACCTAACCGGCAACTCCAAATATGTGATTCAATCCCATATAAATTAAGTTTGACTCATCATGGAAATGTATAACCCGTACGTTTATTTCGACTTTGCTTGCCACGTGATGGGACCCTGTAAATGAGAGCTGCTGATCTCTGACCTTTGGGACAGCACAATCCATACATACACTGCTTCTATAGGGATCTGTTTTGTGAATAATTTTGGACATTTTTGTTTCGAACCACCTTTTGAGTGCCTCTATCAGCATCATTCTGCTATTTTCAGACCTGGAGTGCATCATCTCCTTTGTGATAATACCGTCTGTTATCACCGGAAAGCTGCTAATCTTTGGCAAAGCTGATGAGGATTTTCTCCACCACAACCATCGCCTCCTCCTCTGACTTCCCCAACTACAGCCTCCTCCCTCCCACCTTGGCTCCAAGGAGAGGTTATGGATGATGAGACTCTAAATGAGGAGGGTGCAGAGCTCTCCTGCTACTCTGCACAGTGTGTGTGTGAGAAGCCAGGAATGAGAGAGGAGAGGGAGTGTGTGTGAAGGTGGTGGTTTAATGTGGGAGGTGGGGGTGGTGCGAGGGGGCGGTGTCGTCAGCTATCATCGTCACTGTGACTCGGAGACGGGAAAGAGCCGAGAACCCTCCCCTTCTCCTCCCGCATCCCCACCTTCTCTCCCTCAGCCTCCACACCATCAGCCAGTCTACTCTCAGTCATTCTGCCTGCGCACAGCTCAGGCTCTACATCCTCTAACAGCCTTTCTCTCTCTCTCTCACTCACACACACACACACACACACACACTGTCGCTCACATACCTCTCCGCTGCTCCATGAAAAGCAGCTGCTCGAGCTCTGAGGAAACAGGAGAAAGACACAACAAAAAAAGAAGAAGACGCCAGAGTATGAGGATGAGTGTGTGCAGTGTGCCGGCAGTTCCCTGCTGCCGTCCCACAAAGATCTCACGGAGCTTCACCCCCCCTCTGGTTCTCCTCCTCCTGCTCCTGGGCAGCAGCGGCAGTAGCAGCATTGGAGCTGTCCCCTCTGCTTTCCAGCTGGCCCCGGACACCCCTGCCCCGGCCGAGCCCACCCCGACCCAGGCCACACCGCGTCCGGACCCCTGCGAGGGACGACCCTGCCTCAACGGGGGGTTCTGCCTGGTCCTGCCATCCACCGGCAGGCCAGAGGACACCTGGGAGTACACCTGTACGTGCAGCCAGGGCTTCACCGGACGCAACTGTGAGGTATGGAAACATTTAATGTCATCTACCTGTATGAACAAAGGATTAATGCGGAGCAAAGTGTGTTTGGTTTTTGCTTGAGAGGACAGACGCTGAGTGAGCGTGGAGTCGAGAACTAAGACGGAGTAGATGTCAGGGTTGCTTCATGTGTTAATTACTTCATCAAGCATTGGATAAAGAGCTGCTTTAGCTCATTATTTGTATTTCGACAGTAATGTGGGTTTCTTTTTGTTTTGTACTGAGCAAATTAGAGTCCCCGGGATCCATTATCATTCATTATTCATGATCTTCATCCTGCGGGTTCACCTCGGTAGGTGTTTGGTGTTTGTGCATCCAGTCTGTTGTTTTTGGTTTGCATGCGAGCAATACAGTGAATGACGGCGTGTGTGAGCGCATCTCTTGCTCTTTGCTGTTCTCCGATGTCTTTTTAATGGGAGCATGTGCTGTCACTGAGACACGGAGACGAGTGCTGCGTTGCTGTGGCAACAGGAGGGAAGAGCGGCAGCAGTGAGATGCAAGTGAAAACTGTAAATGTGTGTGTGAGTGTATAACCATGTACTGTGTTAGTTGATGAGTATTTTGGATATACACCCCCAACCCCATAGTTTTGTGCAAACTAAAGAAGGACGAAGTTAGAGTAAACCCTGTGCTTATCTTAATTGCATTCCTATGCTGTCCTCTTATTTGTATGTAAGATAAAAACTCAAGTTGGGGTGAATCAGATCCGGGCGCCAGTCTCCACTCTGCATTCATTAATCGGAATATCTGGACAGTCATGATGAGTGGTTTTCTGTTGCAGATTCTGCATTATTTCATATTCTTAAAGTTATTTATGTCTGTCCGGGTGAAGCTTACCAATTAAACCGGTCTCTTTGAATATTATTCAGCACGATAGCATCATTTAAATAACAGATCATCATAAACTTAACACAAAAATCAAAGGTAGATTTGGTCATCAAAGGGACTTACTAAATTTTTTTGTGTTCTCAACTGCTTCTCGTGGCCTTCACCATGTTTAGATTTGGTTTAGGTATTTGATACACAGTTTTGTTTGATGGAAGTGAAAAATGCATATTTGACCTCAGATTTATTTATTTTTTCCTCTGTGCATTCTGCTCCCTTGGGTGTCTCTGTGTTCTGCCAAGTATCATGTTGAATCAGGAGACCCCAAATTTTCAGCAGAGTCCTTGGAAAAAAGCATATATCGCTAAAAGTCAAATATTACACTTGCAGGATTATTGTAGTTGTATCCAAGCAGCAACCTGAAGGGCTGAAAAATGAAGCCAATTTGGAAGTGCCAAAAACTGTAGTTCCTCTAATGGCCACTTGATGCTGGCTCCAAAACAAGTCACTCTCTGTACACCCCCATGATAAAATGCCCTGAAATATGTTTTCAGCCTGGCACAGAAAAAGGTGTTGGTCTTTATAGCTGCAGGATTGTGAATTTTTAAATAACTCATCCGTTTACATTTTATTAATTCTCATTGTTATCCATAATTAAGGACGTGCCTGCTTTGAGTTACAATGTTGGATAGGTAATATAGCCATGCTGTAACCCACGATTCATAGATATTAGCCATAGCTGTCGCTGTTTTAGTGTGTTTTCAGCTCATCAAAGTTAATTATAACGTTTTTGACATCTAAAAAAGTCATGTTAAACACTTGGTTACACTAAAGGTGTTTCTAAGGAGTTGGACATTCAGTTTTTTTCTGGTATGACCATTCTGTTCATTTTTAAAGCCTGTTTTTTGCAACCTCTGTACACTTCTGGCTCCAAAAATCCAAGATGGCAACAGCCAAAATTTCAAATTTGAGGCTTCAAAAAGTCCAGAAAACCAATTTATAAAATCACATTAGTATAAACCATTGTTTTATACAGTCTGTGTTTTATCACCTTACTGGACTGTGTTTGAGCTCTTGTTACTCCATATGATGATGTTTTCCATCACTGAGAAATTATTTGGGAAGGGACAGTTAGGCTGATGTATATCTTAGTTTACACTTTACTGCAAAGTTGACTTAAGCACCTTTGTTCTTCCTCATGCATCGTTTCTACACATCTCTCTATTCAAGGACATTTAAAGCTCTGAAACAGCCCTTTCTCATGTTGATTCAGCACTTTATTGATGTCCACGTAAAGCCGCTCTTCTGCTGGGCTGCGTGTAATTCATTTGAGCTTTACAACAAACAGACTGTGGCTCAGTCTCGCCTGCATTAGGCTCAATGGGCAGCCAGGCCTCTGAGTCATACTGGGGTGAATGAGAGCGTCCGCCAGCAGTAGAGAGGATAAATGAGTCTGCTGCAGCATCACAGAGGGAAACGGCAAGGTGACTGGGTGAACTTTAGCAGAATCACCAACAGGTGGCAGCCATATCCCCCCCCTTGTAATGATGTCTATACATTGTATTTGCCTATCTCGTGCGTTCATGCTGACTTATATGTCCAGGTGAGCATGCTGGTGGTGTGCTGGCATTTATTGGAGCATTTAGCCATGGACCTGCTCGCTGTCTCCTTGGCTGTCCTGGTTTCATGTCTCAGAATAGAAAGCAGCTGCAGTTTGTTACCTCTGCAGCCTGCTTCACTTCACTGCGCTCTGTGCTCCACACAAACCACAGAGGACGATGTTGTCACACAGCCTCGGCTGAGGTTGGACAATACATTCACACAATTTTCATGTTTTTCATGCTAAGAGGAGCAATAAAAGCATCTCTCCTTGAGCACACTGCCCACTGTCCTCCTCTGCTGCGAAGTCTCGAGAAAACAACATCCACTCCCGTTTTATCCCTCTTATGCACCAAATCACAGGTCCAGCACAGGCCCAGAGCCGGGCCCCGGGGGGAATTATTGATTTTTGCCTCAGACCCCTCCCGCTGGTTGTGTCTTCTCCATGGAAACTGGAGCGGCAGTCAATTGAGATTTGGTAAATGACCTGATTGGCTGAGCGCGGTGCTGGTTTGCATTCCCTGTCCTCTGCATGCGTCACAACACAGATGGTCCAGCAAGAAAGGAGGAAGAGAGATCGAAGAAAGAAATGGCATGGAAGGAAGGAAGGAAGGAAGGAGGAGAAATTAGTTAAATGGGGAAAAGGGGAGAAAGAGTCTGGGGGAAAATGAAAGAGAAGAGTGAGAAGGAAGTCTTCTTGAAGAGAGTAAAGTCAAGCTTAGTGAAGAAATTATGTTGTAAGCAAGTGTCATGAACTCCTCTCTCCTCTTAAATTGTGTGTCAAACCTGCAGCGCTGTACTCAAAGCAGGATAAAAGCAAAAAACAAGCAGAATCTTTAAAACTAAACTTAAATTGACTTACTTGTAGGTTTAGGATTAATGCCTGTTGATTTCAGCGTAACTTTTTAAAAATTATTTGGTGAAGCTGCTAATCCTGCTTTGTGACTAACCCCCTCCCCCGGCTTGTGTTTTAAACTGCAGAAATCAAAGCAGCCTAATGCAAACCACAGCAGCGGGCACAAACTACTTGTTTAACTGGCCGAGTTTTAATATCAGCCTGCACCTTTTCTGGACGGCCGCCTGTAAGCTGTCCTGTTGGAATTTACTGCCACTGGCCTTTCTCTGAGTTATTAGCTTCTCACCCTCTGGCTTATTCATTATTGAAAGGCCTGTTGTGCGCCCTGATGGATTTGGTAACTTGCTCTACAACACAATAGGGCTGTGGCAACGCAAAACAGCCATCTGTCATGAAGCAAGTCCAAGGCGCTCTTGCTCGGTTGCTCAGCCATTCAGCTATATGAAAGCAGTGGATCATAGCAGAATTTGCAGACTGAAGTTTACAGCCCTGGCATTATGAACACGAGATGCATTTTTTATTTTATAGTTATTTGGAGAGGGGATGTGGGACTAACGGTGGTGAAAGAGGTGATATCTCTAAGGAAGCACAGAAGTAATTTAGCTGTTCCTGCAGCTGATAGTTCTGCTTCGGCTTAATAAGCTCGCACAGAGTGTGTCGGAGCTGTGATGAACTGGAGGCTTTTTGATCCTTGTGATGATGGTTTTTAGATCTCAGCTCAACACTGTTTCCTCTCTCAACACGTACAGGTGCCCTCTCACTCACAGTTTCCTGTGTTTTACTCTTTTATAAGCATCTAAAAGTCTTGAGGCTATAGCTCACTGGGATTTTTGGATGTTTCCCCTTATCCCTTCCTCACCAGTGGCTCTGTGGAAAAACATATTAAAGGAGTAGTTTGATATTTAGAGAGTTTGAGAGTTAGATGAGAAGATTTGTACCTGTTTGACATTGATCTCCTCGTTTAACTCTCAAAAAGAAAGCTAATAACTATATTTCCAGTCTGTTTTCACTGCCAACTCTGCTTTGTCAGTGATGTCAGCGTCAGGCACCAACGCACAGAGAACCATAGAAAACCCAGTCACAAATACTAAAAGCCATAAATGAATTAGCATTTCAGCACTCTCGTCACAAAGTCAATGGTTTTTTTGAACAAGTTTTTGGTTGGAAGCCTGAAATAAGGTCTGTGGGTAACATAAGCTGAAGAGACTTTCGAGTTATGTTCTACGACAAAAAGCACGTCAGTAAATTCTCCACTTGCAGACTTTGAAGCTTTAATATGTCTTTAAAAAGACAGCTGCTAACAAGTGACTATAAAAGGCTGCAGAACGTCATCACACCGAACCGTGCTGAACATGGCTTTACAGCCTCGTAGGGTTGGCGATGCAACTGTAGTGTAGTTTGTTTTAGCGTATCAATAGCTTTTTTTTCTGAAAAACTTTATATGCATTGGTTTTTCAGTTTAAACATACACAAAGAATAAAATGGGGGTGCCACTGCTATCAGTTTCGTTGATACGTTAACGTCAGATCACCTTACTGAGCACAATGCTTTCAATGTAGTCCAGCAAACCAGTGTTTGTGTGTCTTTCTGAACAAATTGTGTAAGTATCACAAACTTTTATTTACCACAGAATTTATTTTCTGCAATGATCCAAAGTTTAATGGAAAAATCCCATAGGATTTTTGATGAAGGAACAAGGACGGCATTCGTTTCCGGGTTGGCCTACAGAAAAACAGCAGTCCTGGGGCACTCTGTTTGCAGCAATATGATACCCACCGGGCAGCAGCAAGTTGTGACACCACCAGCAACTACTCTAGAGTAAACTGCAATAAAGACCATACAGGGAGGGCAGAAGAAGAGTTGAATGGGTCAAGCAAACTCTGGACTTTCACTTGACAGCGTTTCCTGTGTGAAACCAAAAGCCAGTGGAGTCATTTTAATTACAATGATTTTGTAGCATGCCACGTCAGTGACATATTACCTCAGTAATTCAAAACATGATGATTTTTCTAAACCTAACCACGGGCTTTTGTTGCCTAAACTAAAGGCATTTAACCCCAAAACGAAATGTTTTACCTACAATAGAAGTTGATTTTGAAAAAGACTGTATTCATGTAACAAGCAGAAACTGTAAATTTCCTCAGAACATGGAAATGTATTTTAAAAGACATAACAAGCGTTTTGACACACAGCCCGTGAACATCCGAAACTGATGCAGAAGGGTACCTAGGGTGTCATATTTTGGCTTGCAGTTCCATTGACAATCCCAATGAGTTGGGATGAAAACAAGGTAGTATTTCCCAAAATGTCAAAATATTCCTTTGATCTTGTTGCCTAATTTGTTGTGTTTATATCTGCCATCATCTGCGGGATTAATGTCTATCTAAGATGATGGTGATGACTCTTAAATCCAAGTTCATTGTAGGCTTCTTGTTTTTGATGCAGTTCCGTATGTTTTATGAACTCGGCTAGAGTGACAGTTTGTTGACATATAATGCACCGCCTCAGTATCATAACACTAGATGCACTTTAGCCAGATTCTTGAAATAACCCGATTTGCTTTGGAAACAAGTTAAATGATCTCACTCTTTGCAGCTTTTTTTATTTTTCACAAGATGCAACAGCAGACTAAAGATGTTAATTACACGTTAAGGTGTAGAACCCAGCGTGAAACTTGCTATTTACGTACATCTGAGATCCTTTCACTTGCAATGCAGCCAGTTTAAAATGTGCAGTGAAGAAGGAAAAAATGAATATGGTAAATAAATGTTCTTTCCCAGTTGGAGATGTAACCATTGCCCGATACACAAATTGTTGGATTACAAAAAAAAACCAAACTTCATGACAGGACATGGTGAGAGGACACAGAGCCACGTCCTGAAGCTGTTTCATTGTAATTGTGAGGACAGGCAGTGTGTGTGTGTGTGTGTGTGTGGCGGTCAGCACTCATCTCCCAAGGCTGTTCACTCTGCTGCTACAGATACAGCCTGAGCTGCATCCAATTAGGCAGAGCTCAAAGCTCATCACCAGCCTTTGGTCTCTTTGATATCCCTGGCTTGTCAGTCAGAGGAGAGATACAAGCCACAAGAAACATGGTTCTACTTATATAAAGTGCACATATACGACATGTTGTGTGTGTGTGTGTGTGTGTGTGTGTGTGTGTGTGTGTGTGTGTCAATGGATTCTTCGAAGGACTTGTTTTTGCACTGTTCATTGAAGCATTTCTCTTAAACTCACCAGTGTCGTTGATCAGGAGATCATCCATATGGTCTGGGGTGGTGTTCCCCCAAAAAGGCAATTTCAGCTCTTGCAACAGTGTTTTTTTGTTTTGTTTCAGTACTTCTAAAATCAGTTAGGGCTGCAGCAAACAATTTTTCGAGAAATTTGCCTAGTGTCTATATGTCTGTGTCTGTTTCTCCGTCTGTGCGTCTATCTGTGGGCAGATTTTGTCAGTCACGAAACTTCACAGATGTGTAGCTGTCTCGGTTCAAAATAGGGTTGAGTTCAAGATTGTTGTGGACTGAGCACGCAGGTAGTCTCTAGTAATCATTATCAATTAATATTACTCAAAATAAATACAAAACCGAAAAAAAGTAGTAAATTCTCACATATTTGAGAGACTGGAACCAGAAAATATTCGACATTAACTGATTTGACAAATAAATTTCTAATTTTCAAATTGACTCTTTCCTGCAACCCTGTATCAGGATTACAGATTACAGATAATGAATAAATGTCTAATTGGCTTTTACACTGTCAGATACTTATTTATTCTGTTTTGCTTCCCCCTTCATTATCTGAACAGAGAGGCAATTCAATGTTTAATTTTATTTTTTCACGACCGCAACATTACTGTTTTTCTCACTGCACTTCAAACACCATGCAGTACTGATAATGACATCACTGTTAAGGAAATTGAAAACTTTATATAAAGCTATAGTAGCAGCCCTTAGAGGCTGCAATGTTCATTACATTATACTATATACTTTTGCTGGGCAGAAAATGTTGATGAGCTAAATATGAGTTTGTTTGGAGCCACAGGAAAATATGTGGGATCATGAAAATCGAAGCAGTTCAGCATGAGGGGAAATGTGTCTTTGGCCTGAGGGTGGCTCAAGTGAAAGCTTGTCAAGTCACTTTGGTAACAGGCTGCTTATAACCCTGCCGCTACCTGTGATACAACAGCTAACCATCATTTCTAAAAAAGAGACTCCTTTGAGCTATTATCACTGAGCTATCACTATTCATGTTGATGTCCTTAGATGTTACGAGGCGGACCGTGCTGCCTTTGAGCGGGAGGGCCCGCGGCCAATCACTTTTGTAATTTCCATATCACACATCACTCGGCCTTTTGATCTGCGGAAAGCGCGTGAGGAGGCGGTGGTATGATGGGTTAGTGAGGCCTGATACATATTGATGATGGTCTGCAGAGGACCTGAGTGGCTCAACACCGAGGGCTCATGCTCTGCATATTGATCACTATGGTCACAGTAACAGTGTCCATTATGGCAGCTGAAAGTCATATATTCAAGTTAGTTTCGCTTGATGCATTTGAGCAGGGGAGCTTGTTAAGTGGCGTTTGGATTCAATATCAATTTTGGTCAACATTTTTTAGCCTCACTAGAAGAGAAGTGCCAGAGATGCTGGTCAGTGAGTCCACATTTTTTAACCACAACTGTGGGATAGATTGAAGTGAACTTTTGTACAGGCAGTCTTTGTTCCCAGAGGATGAATACTACTGAATTTGGTGATCCCCTGACTTTTTATTCTGGCACCACCGTAAGATTCACATTTGCGGGTAAGAGCGAAATACAGCATTACTGGATGGACTTTTAAGGAATAGTCATCATCACTCATGAATTGCGATGTGATCCCTTAACTTTTTAATGTAGTGCCGTCATCAAGTCGTATTATCACTTTGTACAGTCAGGCAGATCCTATCAAACTAAGATGTTGAACATGGTAAATATTATACCTGCTAAACAACTGCATGTTATAAATAATAATATTCAATGTAATATTCAACTGAAAACTCGCGCCGATGTGCAGCGGTTTGCAGTGTTTTGGACTACACTGGAGTGTGGAGCTAAAGACTTTATTTTGTAATTGTTGCATGCACAGGTGGTGCACTTGCTATGTGTAAAGTCCACGTGGTCCCAAAAAAATGGGCTGCACATAAATGTACGCACGGACCCTTGCAAACGTGTGAACGTGGAAAAAAAGGAGTTGGCTTTTCGCCTGCTGAAGTCAGCATTTAGCTCAGCAGAAGTACATCTTTACAGAGCTGCTATATTGCACAACTGTAGACTAAGTTTATATATTAGGTTACAGTACAACTCACACTAATCCCTAAAAATAAAAATGTCATATGTACTGTCTAACCATGAGACAGTGAAAGGCAATAGAAAATATTATTCACAAAACAGTTGGTTACAGAACAGCACAGAATTCATTTTGAAGGCAGTGTGTACAGTACACACAGCTCTGCAGCAACTCAGGAAAAATAATAAAATATGTCAGACTACAGTCATGTTTCATCTCTGCTTCTTTTTTCTTATTTCCTTGAATACAGTCTAATCAGTTCCTGCATTTTTAAAGCACTCCTGACTGCTCACGCATCCAGCTTCTATTTCTTTTTTTAATTGCCACCAATCATCACGATCTCTGTGTCATTGGCTCTTTCATTTGTCTTGAGTCTGGTGGTGAAACTTCCCCTTGTCTGTCCTGAATAGGAAAAAAGTCATTACATTTCTCCCAGTGGTTTAGTTTAGGTGTTTTTTTTATTGCTTTTTGTCTGCCCTCGTTGCTATTTATATCTTTAATGGAGCAGCGAGTTGTGTCACCATCTGCAGTTTAATGTAAGAAAGGGCAGAGCCGCTCTTACTCAGCGGCAATTCACCCCTATAATAACCCTCTGCTCTGACACCATCATTGTGGTGTCACTTCTAATGATCGGTCTCGTTGTCGTTGCTGTCAACATGAGTGTATGTGTCAGGAGGTGTTCTTGTGCGTGTGTGTTAGAGTTGCAAATTATGAAACACTTTGCTGATTTAAAATCACTTCCTTTAATTCAGTTTAAAGATTCGTATTCATTGACTTTGTAGTTGGTTTACTCTTTTTCCTAAGCTCGGCTTTTGCATCACTGCTTATACAGCTCAGGTTCTGTCTGTCTCTAGTCTAAGCTCTTGTCCAGTACAGAACTAACCTGTACAAACACTGCACTGTGTCTATGCTTTTAATGCTCTGACTCCTGGGTTTAAAAAAACTCTTAATTCTCTGCGTGAATGTTGTGTGTGTTTGTGTGTGTGTGTGCTTCTGCATATTTGCAGTGCAAACAATCAGAATCTCAACCAGAATCAGTTTATTGCCAAGTAGGTTTTCACATACAAGGAATATGCTTTGGTGTATTTGTGTGTAGTATAAATATAATGAGAGAAAATGAAATTAAAACAAAAGCAAGTGTTGCAAAAATCAATAAATATAGATATATAACATACACTATATGGACAAAAGTATTGGGTCACACCTCTTAATCACTGAATGTAGGTGTTTTATTCAGTCCCATTGCCACAGATGTATAAAATCAAGCACCTAGCCATGCAGTCTGTCTTTACAAACATTTGTGAAAGAATGAGTCGTTCTAAAGAGCTTGCTCAATTCGAGTGTAGTACTGTAAAAGGATGCCACCGTTGCAATAAGTAAGTTTGTGAAATTTCTTCCCTCCTAGATATTCCACGATCAGCTGTAAGTGGGATTATTGCAAAGTGGAAAATTCTGAGGTGGCCTGTCCCCTTTTTTGGGAAGTGTTTCCCTCCATGGTTGGGGTTAGAGGCTGGGTTAGGTCTTGGTGAGGCACTGCAGTTGGTTAGGGTTGGAGGAAACAGACACAGATCCATAGAAGTGTGTTCGGGTGTGCAGAGGAGGGGCTGACAGCAGAGTTAGTGTGTGTATCGTCCTCTGCTCTGTTGCCCGTCTTCCTTCCAAAACACGGTGACTCAGTAACAGATGCAGAACTGACTCCTGCTGTCTCCTCCTCACACAGGCACTCACACAACTTGTCAGTTAAGTTGATCTGACAATATGTTATTTAATGAAGCCAACTGGGAGACAAGCCAGCATGCTGCGGTGTGTGTGTATGTGTGTGAACTGTTATGTGTCGCGAACATTTTCTCTTAGCTGTAGACAATAAATGCCAGCTTAATCCCAAAAAAATCCCTTCAGGACCAGCAGAGCATCTCCGACAGAGAGAGAAGCAAGGCGCAGTCACCAGCCTCAGGCGTTCGAAACAGATTAGCTCGTATTAACAGCTGGGCCTGTCTGCCAGTTGATAGGAGAGACGCTGTGGAAAATTTGTCTGTCTGCTGGGGATTGTGCTGGAAATGTATTCATCAAAAAGTAAAAATTTAGCCTGAAATAATGAAGTTCAGCCAAAATTGAGTTTTTGTAAAACGCAATTATTAACATAGTGGAAGGAGGGGTAACACAAACATGCACATGGAATTCATAATGTTCAAATAAAACTAAATTACTGGCATGTATTGTACATTAAATTCAGATTCAGTTATGTCATATATTCAGTGTGTGGGTAACTTATGAGCAGTGACGTGCATTAAGCATTTTCTTTGAGCTGTGGGGGAGAGCGGAGCTCGCTGCCTGGAGAAATCGATCCTGTCTGGAGCAAAGTCCCCCGCTGATTCATCCGCCTCCAACAGCTCCGCTCTGATCACATCAATCTTCACTGATCAGCAGTCCATCGCTGTTTATCAGCGGGGGTTTACACATTTATGAGATTGCCCTCTCTTGGCTTTTTGAAAATGTTCCCAATATTTCATGAAAGTGGTGAAACTTTTTAAAAATAAACTGTAATTCAACCCCACTACAAATATTGAACTCCAATAATTTCACTGAATCACAACAACTTAGCAGATCTCACCAGGCATAGTGTGCACCATGCCTTATTAAACAGATTTTAACACCAAATCTTTGTCTTAGAGTAAAATAAGCACAAAAAACAACAAAAAAACAACAAAGACTTGACTTGATCTTGCTAACTATTATTGTGTGTTTATCCTGAGGCTAAGGCCTCTTCCACACAAATACATTTTCATTTTAAAATGCATGGTTATTGCTACGTTTCAGTTTACCTCCATACTTCTCTTGCATTATGGAAGCCTGAAAATGGAGACCTTTTGAAAATGCTTTTAGTTGGAAAATAATGTATTACCCCGTATTGTGTGGACGAAATCGGAGACATTTGGAAACAGTGATGCAGAAACCCACTTTCACTTCGTGACTGGGTGTTATCAGTTCACCTTGTTGCTCGGTCTACATACTTTTTGTGCCCCTTTCTCATTGCCAGGGCTTCATCTGGGGACTGATAATGCTCCTGGTACTGCTCTGATATGTCCCTGTATCTGCTTTGTAAGGACTCCCAATCTGTTCCGCCGCCTTGACCGCCTTAAACTCGTATGTAACTTACAGTAACACTTCACTTCATCGTCAATCCAAGCAATAAAATCTCCGTAGTACTTTCTGCAACTACACTACCAACTGCAGATTAGACAATTTGCTATCTGTTTTACACCTATGAGCACATGATCAGTGTACGTGAATGGTCATGTTAAAAGCGTTTTTTTTTTTTTTTTTTTAGATGTAATAGAATGGAGATTTATTTTGAAACAATGCTAAAATGTTTGTGTGTTCGGAGATTATTTTAATGTATTCAAGTGTGAATGTGCCATAAGCATCTATAGCTTATTCCTCTGTGCCATTGAGCTCCATTGTTGTCCAAAAGCTATTAAAAAGTCCCAAAAGAGTCACACTGTTGCACCGGTGACATGTTCTGTCATTACACTGAGCATGTAATTTATTTTGAATCACTCCCAAATACACTGCTCTGCCGCTGACTAGTACAACAAACATGTCAATCCACCACTAATCCCTGATAAATGAACTGTTTCCTCCAGTTTTAGTTTGAGAGTGTTTGCTAAAAACTACAGTGCCCGGTTATCTTAGGAGAATACTGAGCCTTTTTTATATAGGGGTCGACTGACATTGGTTTTTCAGCGCCGATACCAATTGTTGGTAGTTAATGAGACCGATGACCGATATTTTGAACCGATATACATTTACAATAAAAATGAAAATCATACTGTCAATATTTACAAATTGGAATACAACAAACTCCAACAAAAAACTTTGTTTAAATGCTTTTGGCAAATGTTTAATGAAAACTTAAACTTTCAGCATCATATACAGCATTTTAAAAAAATAAAGTCAAGAAAAAATGTAATTAAAAAAATGAATAAATGCAAATAACTCCGTGAGGTTTTGAAAAGTAAAAGTTCCTCAACCAGGCCGACAATCTTTCAACCCCTACTTTTAAATAATGAAACTAAACATTTGTGACTTGTTTTTAGACATCTTCAGTTAGAGCGTGGCGTTTTTGTTGTGTGCCACAGAAAGAATCAGACAACAATGAGATTGGGATTAAAACTTTTTGTTTTAGTCTTTTCATACAATTTGTTGATTTGCAACAGTATCATTTAAATGTGCTTTAAAACTGTCATCTTAGTACAGTATTATCATTCACATCTATTTTATTTGGACAAATGGAAACACATTGAATCCTTTAAATTAACACATTACAGCTATGTTCAGAAAAGAATCCCCTGAGTCATTTTCGGTATTGATTTGGATCATCCCTTCTATCGTCGTTCTCCCTCCTTCTGTCATCTTTCGAACATGTTTTTGTAGGCGTTGTTGGAGAAGATCTTGAACTCCTTAAACACAATGAAAAGCTGCGTCTTCACTGTTGTGGCGTCTAAAAACATTCGTCCTCCTCTTCAGGGAGAAAGCCGATGAAAGGACAGCGATGATACATGTCCAGTGTCACCTCCCACTACAAGCCCCAGTTTCCATTGCTATGCCCCCATGCCTCTTCTGGGGTCTCCATGGCAACAGTGCAAGGATGAGGGGAGCCAAAAGATCAACGGGAAAATGTCAGCTACTTCCTGTGTGACTTTTTTTTTTTGATTCAGAGATGGGAATGGAACAAATCATGTGGGCCACATTAGGCACAAAGAAGTCAGTAGGAGGTCTGACGTGTTTTCTATATTTCTCCTTTTGTGCGGTCGAGTTTTTTACAGAATCATTTTGTGCACCGTAGCCCTCATGCTGTTATTCGACTTTCTGAGAGGCAGGTTAAGTGAGTGGTGATAATTTACAGATTTTTAGGTGACAATCGGAACACGGTGTTCCACTTCCAATTTTTCGGTGACTAATTCCCTGTGGCAGCAGGACCAGATCCAGACCCATTTGTAGCTTGACACGAAGCAAAGAGGGATTTTGCTTATTTTAACATCTGCGACAGACCTTTTTAAAACAATAAAAAGTGACCTGAAAATCACTCAGTTTTCAAGAGGCAACAAAAGCCTCAAGACGCCTCGTCATGTCTTTGATATAGCTCCAGAAACTGTTTTGCTTTCATGCCGGCGCCCATTTAATGGTGTCAGCAGTAGGTGTCACCTTTTTTCATACAGAGGATATCTTGTTGTGCAAGAAACCTTCTGTGTATGTAGGTCAGAGCGAGCAGTGAGCTCGTAGATTACTACACAGAATGACATCCATCTCTACCAGCTGTGGCCTGAGAGGTGGACTTTTATTTTGTATTATAGTGTTTTTCTCCTGCAGAGAGACATTTATTTATACCATAATTTGCCCCTTTAACACGCAAACCATAAACCACACATAACCCCATATCCAAACCTGTTACACAAAATTTACTATTTTGTATAACTATTAATGCTCCTGCTTCTCACTAAGTCGGATCGCAGTGGGTTGTAAGTTTTTATGCAGAAAGTAATGATGAAACAGCATGTCATACAGAGCGACAGCTTAAAAGCCAAGAGGAGGGCTTCCATCCAAATCATTAAGTGTTCTGTGTTGCACAGCAGAGGCTGCGTCTGATTTAATGTTTTAGAGAAGGCAGCGGCAGAGAAAATACAGAAACTACAGCTGCTGAGCCAGTGGTGTTGTTGCTGCAGTGGCCTTGATATATAATGTATGAGTGACACACACACACACACACACACACACACATACAAACGTCCGCTGTCAGACCACAGCTGCCTGTCACTGTCAGAGAGAGATGTAATCCGACTCATTTGTCAAATAATACTGTGGGTGACAAACCCTCACCATGACCATGACTCTGTCACATTATGCATGGATTGTGTTTTAAAGGAAATACTTCGCCAACAAAATGACCATTTTTATATCTATTGTGCATGCAGTGTTACTTTGAATCAGCGAAGTAAACTTTATTTTTCTCACATGCATCCGATGAGTAAAGAATCCAAAATCAGCAAACATTGTTTATCACTGTGTCCTAATTGGACACGAGTGTCAGATATCACACTCCGTCGTGTCACATCGCATGCACTCTGTCCACACTGCAACCATTAAAATGTAACTCCGTCACAACATGTAAACAAACCACATACCTGTCATTAGTTCACTCTGAGCATACTCAGAGACATAACCACTGAAAATATGTGCGAGAACTTAATTCTTCATTGTTCATATTCACAACAGTGTTATTGAGGGTAACTTGTGACAAAAGTGCTGCTGAAATTGTTGCACTGCGTCGCCCTGTATCACGCCACGTCGCAGGCTGGCAGATAGGACAGAAATAAATTAATCAAATAGATTTAGTCGCTGACACGTGGTGTTGAGTTAGGAGAAGTAAGTTGGGACCACACTTAACGACAGCAAAAATATATCAAATATTTTTTAAAAAAGGCAGGAACTTGTAACCAAAAAAACTGTAGTGTAAAAGATCCAGATCCAGGCACTCAGGACGGTTTTCAAAGCATAAAAGGCATTTAATTTATAGGGCTATAGACATTAAAAATACAGCAACGCGTCTTGGCTTGCGCCTTCTTCAGGGTGTAATGCACATGTGACCTATAAAAGCAAAAAAAGTGTTTCCACTGCAGTTTTGCAAAATATGGCCTTTTGGAATCACCTGAAATAACACCTCATGCAAGCGTAAAAACTTTTTTGTGATAAATGGGAGTTTAAAAAAAAAATGTATGTGTTTCCAATAGAGTGTTTTGCATTCACAGTTTTAATTTGCACAATTTGAGGGCTAACAGAAACCCACCTAACCCACCTGTGTCAGATCAAAGTGTAAAAAGTTGTGTTTACGAGATTTTCCAGGCTGTCGATGAACCTGTTAGGTGAAATGCTGTGGAGTCAGTTTCTTCAGTCACCTATGACAGTGATTTGTATGATATGGCGCACCTGTGATTGGCAGACAGAGATAATGGGACAAAGATTTGATTTTTGTGGGGGTCTCAACAAGAGGCTATTAAAGCTGACAGCACAGTTAAGTGATGTTTTTTGGGTTTTTTTGTCGTTTGTGGTGGTGGTGTTGGCTATTGCCAACATTAGCATGTGTACTTTTCAGTAACAAAATGTCAGTGACATTTATCTAATGATAGCGACTATTGAGTGGCATTATGGGAAGTGTAGGATCCAGTGTTTCTGCGGTTTGATCCATACTACAACCCATCATTGTAGTACTCAAGATGGGTCTCAAGACCACTTTTTGAAGGTCTCGGTCTTGTCTTTAACTCAACCACATTTTCACTTAGTCTTGTCCCGGTCTCAGACAAAGAGGAGGTGAGATTTGTTTATGTATCACCCTGTGCAAAGGAGGGCTGTTGAAGGTTGATTTTAGTGTTTGTTTTTGCTTGCTTATAGAAAACAAAGGAAAATCCCCACACATACCTCTGCAGTGCCTTTTGATCATTTTATCAAGACATTTTTTAATGGTGCGCCTATGTAAACACATAAATACAGAATGACAATAAAAGAGGTGAATGAAGAAGACTCCTCATTTGTTTTCTGTGGGTGTTTTTTATGGGACTGTGCTGTTCTTTCAGATCAGTTTAAGGAGTGCCTGTAGTTTGTGTTTTTGACATTTTATTGTAAGTGTGTCATGCAGTGTGGGACTCACTGATCAGGTGTGAGCTGGATACACTCTGGTGTTGGTCATGACTTGGTCTCAGTTTAGGTGTTATCGACTACAACACAGCTGCAAACTAAAGTCAGGATGTCTCCACCTCTGCTCTGCTCTTTTGAAATTCGCCGTTCTCTTTGTTTGTTCTGTTTTAATCTTTGTCTTTACGATTTTATTTTATCCATGTTTAGTAGTAAATTGCAGGAATACAATTTAAGTTTCCACTCTTTTAGTGGGGTCACACACCATACTCAAAAACTGTTTTGAACTCACAAGAAGTCTAGAACTGGGGCACAGATATGCATAAATTGCCGATCACATAACATTGTTGAGTAGTTGTGTGCTTTCTTTTCCTTATTTTTTTGATGTAAGCCATTTTGCTTGTGTGAAGACAGCTGTTTTTTGTTTGTTTGCTGTTTACTGTTTGATTTTGTTTGCTGTGTCTTATCAGTGTGAGTCTTCTCATTTCCAACTTGTGTCGCATGTCACAACTCTGTATGCTTTGGTCCCAAATAGATAGTGAACTAAAGCACATTTAGTTGAAAATAATGAAAACTTAGTTAGCAAGTACAGCTTTAAGTCTTTTTTAGGGTCTGTTTAAATGTGTAATATTTCATATTGCATGTCCGGCTCCAAGCTACAAGTTAAAGGAGGAATAGTTTAAATACAGAGGGGTTATATCTCACTGCAGAAAAGTGCCTAATATTTCAAGTGATGCAATCTGTTCTACTTGTGACAGCTAAAAATACTGTAGTCTCAACACTGACACAGAGCTGATATTAAAGTCGCGGCTAATCAAGAATAACTGGAGTATCGAGCCGACAGACTAGCTGTCATTGTAATGTGAAAAAGCTGCATAGGAAAGATGTAATACCAAGCAAAAAAACTGTCTATCTGTCAGTGCATCTGCTGCAAGAGCAGCTTCTGATAAATTCACAAAGAGCCTGAAAGCTCCTGATCCATTTTAGTTCCCGTCTGATAGAATAAGAAGACAGACAACTGTGTCCCAGCCCTCGAGAAGAGACGCCCTAGTCCCCTGCAGCCCCGGCTCCACTTGGATAGGTATAAATAGAGCCTTGCAGCACCTCCTCTCTTAAATCATTCTCCTCTCACTTAGTATTCTCCTTACTCTTCTTCTCCTCCTCCTCTCATTTCTTGCATCAGTCCTCCTCTATATCTGTCGATTTTGGCATTCGGCAGAGTTAAGAGGTAATTGTCTTTTGAGGGATGATGTTGAGCAATCATGGGAGGTTATTTAATGTCATTTGTTTGATGACAGCACCGAGACCCTCATGAAGAAAAGAAAGTGTCCTGCGGCTGTGTGTTAGCTTTTGAGTGACGGACAGAATGAAGCTCCAATAAAGTATGATAACCAAAAAGTAAAGATGTGTATGAACGGGGGATGTATTATTCAGATGGGAAATTATTAGCAGGAAGGACAGTTTCACCTCATTAGCATATTTTCCCATCCATCTTTCCATTACTCCTCCATTTACATCTATTTATGCATCAAGGCGAGATTGAATTTTAGCAAGGTGCTCGGCCATGTTTGTGTAGGCTTCGTGGATCCACATTTTGAAAGAGGAGTTGCTCTTTGAAGCCTCTGGGCCAGGAAGTGATGGGGAAGTTTTAGAGAGAAGGAGGGGCGGCAGGCACTTTGATGTGCAGAAATAGATAACATTAAAGGCTTGCTGACAAAAACACACTTTCTGGCCACGACAGAAGCATCGTCCTGTGTTACTGGATGCTACAACAACTTGGATGAATATGAAGCAGATGGTTGGAGATTGATTTTTATCCTAGAATGATTTGGGATATGATTTTTGGAAATGTAGGCCTACTGTGCAAGAGAGGACAATACAAATTCTGGGAGCCAATTTTTTTACAACAATAATTTATCCTTTTTTGGAATGCATGGTTTCATTTTTAGCAGATGATGAACAAATATTGTGTCCTGACTCTTTTTCAGTCTCTCTTGCTGTCTGAAAGATGGCAACTCATCAATAAGCATGGCACAGCTCAGTCTGATACAGTAATGAGTACAGTGACAGCCAGGATATTAAAGAAATGTTTTGGAAAATCTGTAACAGGGATGTAATTCTTCCTCTAGTTGCAGTAAAGGTGTACTTTCAGTACCCTTGAGCAAGTCTGTTTAGTGGTACTGGGCAGCTCGTAGGAGTGAGTGAATGATGGTAATCCATCTTTGTCCTGCTGCACTCCTCCGAGCTTTGCTATAAGTAATAATTTGCTTTTATGAGGCTGCACAAACTTTATGGGAGCTTGGCTTTATAAGCAACGTGATGTTTTCATCATCTTTGAATATCTGTTATCCGGCTCTTTGTCCAGTCTTTACATAAGACTGGATGGTTAGAATAAAGAAAGACATATGTTTTAAGTAAGGATAATTAATGTATTTATAGCATCTTTCAGCTAATTTTTTTAATTTCCATTAACATTTCTACTTTGGTTTGCTATTTCTGCTCTCATCAGCATCTGTTTTCAGTTGTATATTACCTACCCTGCACCAAAGGACAGACAAAGTAAGACACTAAAGGAGTATTAAGCTCCAGATATATCACTTGGGAGTTTGAGAAGACCAAAAACAGAGCTTAAAGGAAAGTGAATATTTGATTTACATTCAGCAAGTTGCCAAAAACAAACCTCCAAATCATTGCTTATGTTGCTCTGTATCTGTTGGATGTGTAAATAGGCAATTGACTCTTACTGACACAGGCCTTTCTGCACATGGGAAGTTTATACCTACATCCAGGAGGGAGGGGGATGAAGTACAGGTGGTGTGGATGATCTGGGTGATAGTAAATACTTTGTAGCTCAGGGATGAAAACTTAGAGGTAGAAATACCTATGAGTTTGCTGGCTATGTTAGTTATCCTTAGTTTATTTTTATTGGTGACTGTGAGCATATGGAAAAAACACCGTACAGGAGAACTGGCTCAATAAAAAAATCCCTGAAGAGACAAGTTGAGACTCAAAATGCCAACAAAGAGACACAAAACAACTACAAAGAGATGCAAAACAGCTGCAAAGAGACACAAAATGATAACAAAGAGACTCAAAATAACTACATAAAGAAACAAAATTACTACAAATAATCATAATAATAACTTAGATTAATATAGCGCCTTTCAAGAAACCCAAGGAGGCTCTACACAATTCAATAAAAAATGTAACAAAAACGAGCAAACAAACAAACAAACAAACAAACTGAACAGAGGTACAGACAAGTGACTGGTAGGGATGCAGAGTTAGGTGAGGTTGTAGGCTGTGGTGAACAGATGGCGCTTGAAGAGTTTTTTGAGCATGTCCACAGATAAGGTGTCATCAGCGTAGGAGTGGAAACTGCATGTTGTCCGATGATTTGCCCAAGAGGGAGCATGTAGATTATAAAGAGGAGGGGACCGAGCACAGAGCCTTGAGGCACACCTTGGTTGACAGGGGCTGGGGGTGGGTTGACGATGGTGACAAACTGTTTCCTGTTCGAGAGGTATGATAAAGAGACACAAAGCAAATACAGACACTCAAAATGAGCAAATACAGAGACTCAAAATGAACACAAAGAGACAAAAAACAATGGAGAAATGCACGACTACAATGTGACATAAAACGGGCAAAACAACTTTTAAACCTGTGTTTCTTGCTCCTACACAGCAGAGGTGGTGGGGCCCTCTGCATGTCTGAGCTCAGGGGCCCATTGTCTCACAGTCAGCCCATGATTAGGGGCATTGAAATCAGCTGAAAATACAGCATAGTCAAATTATCACCAAGTTTTTTTACAGGGCCGTCTCAGCCAACAGCAGACAGGCAACAACATAAGCATTCATTTGTAATCGTCTCGCAGAATTTTGAGATTCAAAAATGCTTCATAGAGCTAAGGAGAACTGCAATTCTCAGTGAGTTTGTCACATTGAGCGATCCCTGTCACACAGGTAGTCATTAAATCCAGCTTTAACCTCTGGTTGCATTCAGTGAGATCACCACCTCTTCCTGCTTTAGCTCTGCCTGAGACTCGTCAATCATCTCACAGGAATCAGGACTGACAGCTGACAATCCTCATCCCAGTTTCATTTCACACCTAATATGGTTAAAGCATGAACAAATACACGTTAAAACCGGCTGCAGCTTTTTGGAACACATACAAGTGAAGATACTGAAAACAATTTTGTTTCTTATTGATGAGAGTAAAAGGAGATCAGTGCAGTAGAATAATTATATTATATTTTTTTTATTTTAAAAGATACTGTCACAGGATCACCAGAAAAACTTGGCGAAAAATATTTGAGTACATGTGGATCATTTTTCTTTTCATTTTCTCTTTGTACCTTTTTTGATTTCACAATACTCTGATATTACAAATCGTACTCAAAAAGCAACAACATCAAAAAAACATTCAGTTCTGAATTTCCCAGTGAGAACATTAAAGTGTCTGCTGGTCACATTTTTTTACACACTTCTTTGTCTCACTTGTCTCACTTTGTGTTCCTTTACTTATGTTTTTTACTACAATATATAAGTAATTTGGTTTTCTTGAAGTAGCTGAAACTTTTTTTTATCTGAACAGCCTTGTTTACACCTCCACTCTTAATGTCACTTGACAGCTGTCAGTCTCTTCTTAGTTGATGATTTCATTCGTGTCCCTCTGCTTTGCACTGAACAGACAAAAGCCTAAGGACTTTTTACACTGTTTTGTTTCTTTACTAAGGCGCAGCCCCAAAAATGGGTCAGTGGTCTGTTTCTGTTGGTTCTTCATATGACAAGAGCATCAATATTTTTTAATGTTCCCGCGTTCCAAAACAAAAACACAGTTATTCAGTTTCACATTCTGGCTGAAAAGATTAAAATGTTTTGGAAAGATGAGACTGTCTGCGTCCTTCGTCTTTGTCCAAAAATAATGTCTCAGTTTTACTAACTGTGACAGATAAAGGCTTAAAGCAAAGTAAAAGTCGCAAAGAATCTGCTAAGTAATAATAAAAGTTTTCTGACATCCTACCAATCACCTGCTCCTCCGTTCATGACGCTGATGGAAATGGAAAACAGTCTCTGGTAGAGTATCGACAATGGTGTCTTAAAGTTGTGTCTGTGCTGACAGCAGAAGTGAAGAGTCTGGATCATGAGGGGTTTAATGCTGGGTGGTTCTCTGACTGACGGGTGTAATAAATCATAACAACAATAATGTCTGTCTGGGATACTGACTTGATACTGCTTAAATGCTAAACCAGAAGCTCCATACACTGCGTTTCCCTGTCTTTAAATTTCATTGACTTGATGCAGTTGAAGGCGTAAGACAGGTGAATACCTTTTTATTTGAAAAGCTTCAAAAAACACAAAGTGTGTCAGGACTTAACAACCACACACTGACTTGTTCAGGAATTTGTAACGGAGCCTATTTCAGTAAAATCCTAGCAAAAACATATCCCGGACAGGTTGCTAGAAAATCACAGGGCTAATATTGTGTAGACAGACAATCTTACTTAACACCCACATTACTGGAGTCTCCATTTCACGTGATTTTTCTCTCTCGGGATTGTGGGAAAATAACAGGACATTTGGAATCAGTGCCATGACAAACCGGTCACTCGCTCCAAACTCGTCGTTGTGTGAACATACGGACCGCGTTGCGTCATCCCAAAACATGCATTTGTTGACATCACTGTAGCGGCATCCCGGAGCGTAATCAGCTGATGCACAAGGATGCCTAAAACATAATATGTTTATGTGGAAGGTCACTGACAAATAAGTTTGGATTAAGAACATGTTGGTGCAAAACACTAATTTGCTCTATGTCAACACAAACATCTCACCAAGCCCATCTTCAGTCCAAAACAGCTTTGTCAGTGATTTCAGCCTCAGACACCAATGCTAAAAGACACCTTTTGCGCTTTGTAATGCAGCCAGACTGAACCTTTCGTGGTGTTATGATACACCGCTGGTTGACCAGATAGCATCTGGCATGGCAGTGTGATACTGTACGTGGACAGGCAGAGTTAGTTGACAGCGCAGCCAGACAGAACCTGTTACGGCTGTATAATACACCACAGGATGGCGTCAGGTTGAAATGCTGCTGTTAATGACGTAATATAAGGAGTTGGACTATCACCTGAGATTCTGGTGTTTGCTTCCCGTATGAATGTACCGCCATGTCATGATGTTTTTTTCTTTATACCTACTTTTGTTAACATCCCAGCATTGGTATCCACATGCTTTTGTTGCCTAATCCTGACATCCAGGCTTTTGTTGGCATCCCAGTGTTGGTTGTGGCATCATATGTGGACAAGGAAGTCCACTGACGTTATTTAGAATATGTGCATTTATCCCCCGCAATAAAAATCATAAAAGTAACAATGGACTTTTATTTTGACATTTACACAAAATGAATGGAGGAAGTGCACAAATTGGTGCATAAGAACAAAAACACTAAAAAAACAGGAGACTAAGCGCTCAGAATTTACTGTTTGAGGGCTCTCTCATATGGGTCCTGTCCTCTGTGAATGTTACATAGAAACCTACATCCTTGCATCTCAGACTACTCAAACTGGCTTCATATTTCATTTTGTGAAGGTGGTTAATTGTGTATCAGAGCCTTGTCGCAGTATGGTTTGTATTTGCTGGTATTTCTGATAACCAGAAATATACAGTATCCCAATAAGAGCTTTATTCCAGTGTTTCCTTTTATGTCTAATGGTCTGTAAATACAGTTCCTTTCTCAGTAGCCAAGTTTGATCTTTTGTCCATTTCGAGGTTACGGCACTATCAGCCTGCCCTCTAATGTTTTTAATGTATATATATATTTTTGCTTTCAAAGTGCAGTTTGGTTGTGAAAAGTATTTTGGGAGAAGGCATCAGACACTAAGATAAATAACACATTAAAACAGATTTGTTGTGAAACTCAGAATTTTAACTGTGTCAGCATGAGACTATAAACATTAGATAATTAGTGACTTTAACTATAAATAAGAATCAAAGTATATGCGATTCCTTAACTACATAGTTTTTTGCCACCCTTATGAGCCACTGGCTTTGGGCTGAAGTAAATTAGGCCTTTTAGTACAGGAAGACGACAACAACCTCCTAACAATTTAACTATCTTCTCTACAGTACAGTACAAAACTAAGCAAAGGTGTTATTACCAGAGTTTGAAATTAAATCCAGCCAGCAGCCAGATCCTAAAATATTCACAGTGCCTGTGACTCATCAAGTCTTTCAATTTTATTTGACACTTAGGCAGTTACTCAGCTGGGTTTCCATCAGCCTTTTTTTTATTATGAAAAGTAGCAGAGATTAGACTCACTTGCAAAAATGTTGATCCTCTTGCAGCCATGGCCTGTGAACAAAAACCATCAGTTTTTCTGCAAAGGATAGAAATGTTTTACACAGTCTTGCATCATGATGTGAGAACTGAGCTTGTTCCTCTGATTACAGTCACTTTACTGTACGAGACATAACTGTCTACAAGAGCAAATCCATACAAAACAATTGTGTAATTATTTGTTTTTCCTCATCTACCGTCTCTACCAGTTCTCTGCTTTGTCGATTCCTCTGTCATCGGTTTATTTGTACAGTCCTGTGCTTCAGTCAGTGCACTTCTCCTGCTCGGCTGCGTTTGAATCCCTGAGTCACTCGACTCATAAATCAGGGATACACTGGGGGAAAGTGCAACATTTCCTGGGACTTATATTGTCTGGATCCAAAGACACAAACTCAAAGAGTTGTGTACTGTACTTCCACACATTCCTGTGGCTATATAAAAGCTGATATCTCCACAGTATGAATTTTTTCACTTGATTAGTACAGTTAATTATGTACTGGTGGCAAGTTTTATACTTTTGTGAAAGTATTGACTTCATTCCCGGATCTTTATTTTTGTGGTTATTTATATAATCAGATTGCATCCCAGGGCTCAAACCTCCTGGGAGCAGACTGGAGAGAATACTGCGGGTGGAAAATGACTCTATTGAGGGATGATTTTCAAGAATTATTTTGTCACTATCATGAATTAAATATTTTGTTTTAGCTGGATTGCGGGTGCTCATTAAGCGCTGCACATTCGAGATAAAAATTACTGCTGGCTATATGAAAGTTTAATTTGGTTCATCTAGCTAATTGCTGTGTGATTGATTATATAATTACACAGTATTTGTTCCCTGGCTGTTACAGTCACATAGTTGTGGTTGTAGCTCCCTAACCATGGTGATGCAGTGTGTTTCACAGCTATCGATCCATGGAGAATAATGTGGTTATAGCTGTGTGTGTTGTGAGGTACATGATCTGTATGTTGCGGGGTTATACTTTCTCTCCACCCGTATATTTCCTCATATTTGTTCTGCTCCTCTGAGATTATGCAATGCAGAGAGATGCTCCAGTTTCTCTCAGTAGCCTTGCATTCAGCAAACCGCGAATGCTTGACAAACACACACCCCGTCTTAAGAAGAAGATGGATCTACATCAGACACATCAATTTTTAAATGCATTTCTCATTAGTAAAATATGAAATATAAAACCCTTGTCAACACGTCACATGAAGTTGCTGCTGATAGTCAGACTGCAGTATCATAACCTAAAACGCTGGTACTGGAAAGTCATGGTTCTCCATTTTCAGTTAATTGGCTAGCCTATTTTATATGAAATAGCATCATTAGTAATTATCTTTAACTTATGTGTATCTCAGTGACTACGCTGCACAAAATATTCTTTTTTTGTAATTATTATAAAAAAGACAATTAGTTGTTTACATAGTTAATGATAATGAATATTCCACTTCACATGCAGCTGTGCATACGCTGATTAACATGCCCTAACACACCAAGTTTCAGGTTCCCAGCAGTGTTTTCACTGATCCTTCTGGCATTTCTCAGCGGCGCTGATCAAATATGATTCGAGATTCTTTTACTGCATTGCCTTTTTCTCGCCTGTTGTTTTCCGAAACATATTTTAGTATATTGCTTAGCTGGACAATGAGAATATCTGTGACCCGGCTGTCATGTTGAAAACAGGCAAGCCAAAACCAAGCACGACCCACCGGCCAGAGCAAATTCTTTACATGCTATATGTAAGGAGTATGGGTAAATCGATACAGCAATAGTATTGTGATATTTTGAGAGGCAATATCAATGTGTCAATACACAGATGTTTTTTTTTTCATTAGAAAAATGGTTTATCCTCTATGTTCAAATAAAATCACTTTTTCAGTCCACTAGATACATTTTGCTGCAATAAAAATGATTGAGGCATGATAAAAACTTTAGACAAAAACCGTTGTTGACAAACTTTGTCCTTAATTCACAGTGGAAAATTAGATAATAAATCACAATAGATGGGCATATATTTAAATTTAAGTTTGCAATGATAATTATTGATATTGTAATACTATTGTATCATGAAGTGTTGCGATTATATCGTATTGTGGGGCCATTGTGAGTCCTATCCATATGTACTACTATACTTTATAAAAAGTTACAAACTGAAGCTTTGGGGAAAGTCCTGCAATCTCCCCAAGTACATGGGTTAAGTGAAAATAACTTGCTCATGATAAGGTAGGATATTTTGGCGCATTACTTTTCATAGGAAAGTATATTTAAGAAGCTTTGCGCACCTCGAACCTGTTTTCAGAACAACAGTAAGCCATCGCTAAGGTTTTTTTCGGGGCTTGACAGGCTCCTTTTGCTGTTGTTCATCGTATATCTGGTCAGTTTTACCACTCTGTCCGCTACAGACCGCTCGCTGTATGTTAGGAAGAGCAATGTTTTCTTAAGGCAAATCACTATGCCTACCACTTGACATAGCCATACTAAACTTTGAACAATGTAGACTCTCTTTGGAAATAATTCTCATTACATTTTTGCTCATTTACAAGCTGCAGAATCACTACATTACAGCAAATGCACTCTAATGATGATGTTTTTGATAACCAGACTGTGTTCCTTCATCTCCGTTTGGGCTTCACGAGACAAATTTATCCTCTCTGAACTCCTGCAGAGATATTTTCCTTACTTGCGAGCGAGTGTTTTCATGAGAGAGTGATTAAGCAAATGCTATCTGGATCTATTCTCCCTCCACAGCTGGGGGTGTTATCACCCTGACAGAGGGAGGCAAAATGGTGATAAACAGCCCAGACGAGGAAGTAAGTGGATTATAAGATGGATTGTCTCTCTGCAGCATGATGGGACTCTTTGGGCAAATATTGATACTGTGTGTGTGCAGGGAACAGGTGCGATGGGGGTGTGAAAACAGACATACACACTCTACACACACTCTGTGTGTAGTACTGTGTGCTAATTGCGCTCATGTTACCTAGCTACTGTAGCCATGGCAACACATCTTGATCGTTATAAAGGGGCTGTAGAAAAATTTCAGGCAACCTGCGTGATCGTTTGAGATTTGTACTGGTTCCTGTTATTGTGTGTGTGTGTGTGTGTGTGTGTGTGTGTGTGTGTATCAGTGTCCTTGTGCAGATGTCTGTATCTTCCTCTGTTATGCTACCTTAAATTTAAAATTTCTTTTAGTTTGTAACTCTATTAAATTTATCGTTTATTTCACATGTGCACCTCAGTTTTTTTCCATATGCAGTGTGAGTCATCACTGCCCTTCCAACTAATTTTATGTGTGTGATTAGCTGAACGATTGGGTCATTAAAATGAACCCCTGCAGAATTATGACCTACCGCTCAAAATGAGCCTCCCATAAACAGTAAGTGGCTGATAAACTGGTGAAATGAAGCGCTCAGTTAACTGCTGTTATGAAACAGCTGACGGCACAAGCTCCATCACGGTTGTAGCTTCACAGGAGCTTGTTGAACTGAGCTGCTGATCCACCTGTTCAGAGCAAAGTTTCTTCAAGTAAAATGAAGTTCTTAAAGTGACTTAAACGAAGGGAAGTCCCAAACATTGCGCCCATGTTTGTTGACCATCTTATTCCAGAAGCACGACCATTAATATGCAGTTAACAGCTTCCAGTCCGCTGAGAAGGCTAAACACAAGATTTGAAAACCTGGCTGCTGTCTACTCACTACACTACAATAACTTGGTCATTTTGGGGGGCAATGGTGGTGTAAAAGTGTAAGTGTAAACACAACCCTGACCTTTTAAGTTGATGCGGTGATTTTGTTTGCACCAGTTGCTTGTTAACTGTTTATGCATCCAGTGTAGTCAGAGCAACATTATCATTGATTTTGACTCCTGTTTACAGCCATTTAGTGAATCTATAAGTACAATATTCACCTCCCTTTTGCTCTGTTTTTGGTCTCCACCACCTCCTTAGGGAAATAGCTGCCTCTTTTGCTGCTAAATGCTCCACTATGTGCAACAGCCGATCTCTGACTTTGTCAATTTGCCACATATAGCGAGTTTAAGGTCTCTTACTTCATCTGTACAAAACTGGGGTATAAATGTCATAGGATGGACCTTTTTTTTCAGGGATTTGTCCCCATTCAGCCAAAAAATCACTCGTGACAATCATGTTAGGCAATAAGGACTGGCGGTCTCTGTCGGTTTAGTAGTTTATCTCAAAGCTGGTGGATGGGGTTGAGGTCAGGGCTCTGTGCAGGTCAGTCACTTTCTTTCACAGTAAACAGGGAAACCCAGTGGCCCAATTGTCATGTTGTCCATCTTTATATACAGTCTATGGACAGAACAGGGACAACAGTGGCATCATAGACATCTCTTTGTGTATGGGGTTATTGTTTGGTTGAAACAAGAAATAATTTCCCCCAGACTGTCTCTACAATGTTGGAAGCACACTATTGTCAAGACAGTGATACTCAACATACAGCATGTGGGCCAAATCTGGCCCCCGACAGGATGTCTAATGGCCCCCCAGCCATTTTCTAATTTGCAGTAAAAATAAAGTGATTCACACTGGAAATTGTTTATATACATAAGGTGCCAGAGTGAACAAAGCAGCAAAATAGAGCTTGTTTAACAAAAAAAAAAAAACAAAACAAAATGCCAGTGAGAGATTCCCTGCATGCCCACAATGTCCTAAAATCCTAGAAACATCCATAAAGTGCTAGAAACTACCTAAAATCCTTGAAACATAATAAAATCTGAGAAGCGTCCTAAAATCCGAGAAGTGTCCTTAAGTCCTAGAAACGCCCTAAAATCCTAAAAACATGTATGGGGCTTCTGCCCCTGGCCTCCTGTCATTTTGTAAAAGTGGTAAAGTTGAGTATCTCTGGCCTGAGATATTGCATGCTGTAGGATTTTTCCATTTTAATTTTGGCACACGTATCCATTTAAATGGTGACAAAAGCCTTTTACAAAAGAACTCCTTTAAAATTCGCGATGCAGCCTCCGGCTAATAACTGACCAGCAAAACATATCTTTGGTGCTGTTTTTACACATGCAGCATTTAGCCTTTCCCTGAGCTGATCCACACGAGAAAACTCTCTACTCCTAATAATCTTTCTTCAGCTTTACTTGAAGGATTACACACTGCTCAGTTATGGTCATGCTACAAACAAGTCTGCTGTTTTTGTTTTTTAATTCTCATAAACTGGCAGCCACAACAGTTTGTAGAGTCACCAGGCGTTCAGTAATAGATAAATCCTCATACGTTGCTTTGCTTTTCCCTCAGTGCATCACCTTTTCAAATAAATCCTTCTGTTTATCATCACCACCCACTTACTTTGTATTATCACAGTTTAAACCTTCTGCAGGCTGCATTATAACTCTACTCACTCTCTGAATAAAGTAATATAATGAAGCCAGAAGGCAGTTTTAAAACATTTATTAATCTGTGTGGAGAAATTCTCTTTTAACTCTCAGAGGTCAGAGGGCGACTTTAGATCTGCTGAGCTAGTTGGGATTTACTTTAATGACTTGCTCAAGGACACTTCTGCCAGTCTTCCTATCTCAACTTCCTATGAAAGGTTTGTCTCATTAATTACTAACTCTGCAGCCCAGCGGACTGCTCTTTAACGCTTTAAACACAACAGTAACAAACATGTAACTGATCTTACAGATTTCACACATATAAAACAGATATGGATAATAGAAGTTTTCTTGAAAGAAACGCAGAATTTATACCCAAGAAAATATTAATTCATTATTAATTTACTGTTCATGTGTGTTTGTTTGAGTGCTTCAATACAGACATAATCCTGTTTTTTCGTGTTTCACTCAACATCCTGTACACGGACTAAAAACCTATTGAAAAATCACATTACAAAAATCTCCTGAGGAAATTAGACAAGCAGAATAAAGTCTTAAAGAGCAGAACTTTTCATTTTCAGCCCTTATGAATGTCACTGTGTGACTGTGTTGAAGCAAACCTGAAATTTAACAACATTAATGTGTTTGCATTTTCAAGTTTTCTTCATAAATAAAGCGACAGCTCAGTGACACATTGCATCAGATCTGTTGGAAGCATCCTTAGAGTATAAATATTTCCTTTCCTGTCATGTTGCAAAAAGGTGACACCACATCACCGTTACATTTGTTAATTGTCTGAGGATGTCAGGAGCACAGATAAACAGCCTCCTAAAACAAGCATTGCTCAGTTTTCTTGGCTGTTTTTGCACGCTCAGCGTTTACTGTGCAGCTGAGCCTTCAGCTGTTTTGGACCGTTTCAGAGGAATTCCAGATTTTTCCTGCAGATGTAGCCTATAAGGCGATATATTATTATCACATACATCCTCTGGATATACAGTATGACAATATAAGTTTATGACATTTACGAAAAAATATCCATATGAAGATTTTTATATGGTTTATTTCTACCATATATTTTATTTTTAATTTTTTTTAACTTGGAATTTATTTAAAAGCACATAAAAATGAACACAAAATACACAAAATATAGATCACAGCAGAGAGTAAAATTCAACACGCTCACTCGCAATTACATTTTTTGAGAGTGGGTGCTGAATCTTCAAAGTGGATATCAATGCAGTGAAAAATAGGACAGCACTCCGATTATAGCTTTTCTTTTTTTTTTCTTTTTTTAATTATTGCAACACGGACATTTCGGCCGCCCTTTTTCAGGGTGTATATTTGGCAAGAAAACCAAGCACATTTCTAATTCAGTGAAATCATATTTGGAGAAAAAAAACAGCTGATAAAACTGGGCCAATGATAAAGTGGCCGCCACACAGTCCAGATCTGAACATTATAGAGGCAGTGCGGGATCACCTGGACAGAGAAAGGAATAAAGAAACAGCCCACGTCTGAAGAAGACCTTTGGGAAGTGCTGAAGCAGGCTTTGTATAATATGCCAGAAGATTATTTAACAAAACTTCAAGATAGTCTCCCCAAGAGGTGCAAGGGATGTCACATTAAATATTGAAAAGCCATTTTGTTCTGATTTGTGTGTGTGTGTGTGTGTGTGTGTGTGTGTGTGTGTGTGTGTTTTAATGCGTTGTACACGCTCTTTGTTTGTATCTTAATAAAGACACTGCACAGTGCTGTATATTTGACGTATATGGTGGTCAGCTGGGGCCCTTCTGTGTGTAGTTTGCGTGGTCTCTGTGACTCCAGCTTCCTCCAGAGATGTGCAGTTTAGGTGAAGTGGTGACTCTAAATTGCCTGTAGGTGTGTATTTGAGTGTGATTGGTTGTGTGTCTCCCCCGCCTCTTGCCTAATGTCAGCTGGGATAGGCTAAAGCCCCCCCACCCATGACCCTTAAAAGCGTAGGTGGCTAAAGAACATTAATGAATAAAAAATGAAATTTAGTGTATACATATATAACATTTCCGTATGTGTTGGGCAGCTTGGGTTCATGTATTTACTTTCTGTCAGCTGATGTCATTCACACTGCAAAACATTTTGACAGGAAAAACACATCAACCCATCAAGAATATTTATGTTGTCAACTTTGAAACCGTTTTTTGAAACAAAAGAGCATTTTACACTCTTAACAATGTCCAGTTGCATCCTCACTGGGCCTAGTCAGCCTTTTGTATGAGTCTTACGTCTTCATTTACGTTCACATTTACGTCTTCATGTGTTAACCACCACTTTCAGTGTTATCTAACTGTGTGGAGACAGAGATGTAATTTAGTGAGTTTAGTTTATTCTGCTAAATTGAATTATCCATTTCAGAGTTCCAAGTTTAATTTATGTCACAAATGGATAATCCCACAGCTGAAATGTTGATAGCTTTCCACACTGTGGGTTTCTTTTAAGCTTTCAATGCTGTGTGTCTGCTTCATCCCGGAAATCGAGTCCAATTAAAACACAACGTGCAAAGATGCATATGAATGTCTTCATGTTGCATCAATGTGTCTACCTACCACAGTGTGTGTGTGTGTGTGTGTGTGTGTGTGTGTGTGTGTGTGTGCTTGCATGTTTGCAGCAACAGACTCCTCCACCAAGTTAAATTGATGATGCTAATAGTTTAAGTAGCGTTGCTGTTTCCGTCCATCCAGCTGTATTGATCCTTCCTCCTCAGGGTGGCCATCCTAAATGAGCAAATACATCACAGCACCTTGTGAAGCATTTAATTTGGCCTGAGAGGATCTCTTTGTTCTGCTTGTTGGTCCATGTGGGAATATAGATAAAGGGACTAATGTGAGTTATTATCAGCTGCTTAGAAGAAATTGATTCGCATGGTTGCCAGGGCCCGCGGCATATGAGCGGTTTGGTGCCAGAGAGTAACAAGCGAGATCATGCAGGAAGATGTGTCTAAGTATGTGAATACTAATGGCACCAAGCACCATAGATGGCACCATAAACTCTGAATAATAATGCCACCAACTTGGAAGTTAGGGCTGGGTGATAAACAACATTTTTAAGGGCTCTACACACACACAAAGCTGTTCTCAGTTTACCCGGGGATTATATGAGCTCCCCATCTCACAAATAGGAGTGATAAAAGTTTAAGTTATCAGGCCACACATCTCCGATGTCCTGAAAATAAACCCAATTAGACGATTAACTGAAAATACCTGTGATTCTCAACTTACTTTTTTGTACTTTTAGTATACATAAGGTGCCAGAGTGCATAAAACAGCATCAAAATAGAGTTTGTTTATCAAAAAAAGTGCCGGTGGAGGATCCTCCGCACCCCCGACAGAGGTCCTAACTAAGCCCCTATTGTCCTTAAATCCTAGAAACATCCTAAAGTCCTAGAAATGTACGAAAGTCCTACAAACTTCCCAAAATCCTACAGACGCCCCTAAAAACCTAGAAATGTGGCCCACGAGCAAAACAAATTGAGTATCCCTGGTGTAGACCATGGTATGTTAGGCCTTAAAAAATTTGTGACACTCTAAATCTATTACTGATTTAAATGACAGTTTTTGATATTTAATCATTTGAATGTAATACAGTTGAATTAAGAGTAGCCACAACAATCAAAGGAGGCCAGTTAGCCCAAAGAAATGTCACTATAATGAGCATGCTTTGTTGAATAAATAAGTTAAGTTTCTATAAAATGTCAGAAAAAAAGTAAAAATGTCCCTCAGAGTTTCTCAGAGCCCGAGGTGACAAGATGTCAACCAATCACCGTATCTTAAGTCATTATATTTTAAGGAAATATCATACAGAGAAAAGCAGCAGCCCTCTAATACTGAAGTGCTGGGGCCAGTGAATGACGGTACGTTAATGAAAGTGCGTTGATGACAGTGTGTAGGATTTAGGAGGATATATTTGCAGAAATGGAATAAAAGTATGTTTTCTTTTGTTTGTAATCACGTTAATAAGAATCACGTTTTTGTAACCTTACAATGAGCCATTTCTATCTACAAAGGCAGCGAGTCTTATCCACAGAGTCCGCCATGTTGCACCTCCATGTTTCTACAGTAGCCCAGAACAGACAAACACTGACGCTAGAAAGGGCCTTTCATGTTTTCACATCTTAGTGTCATCCCCTCCGCAGCGAGAGCGTTGGAAATCTTTAAACATGAAACTGCATTATTCAGTACTTTTATGTGTTTAAATCTCCAGGTCTGTTTGTTTCAGAGAGGAAGAGACCTCTGCCGATAATTCAGCTCCTGGTAAAAACTTCCTTAAAGGAGAAATTCACCATATTTTAATTGGATATTCAATTAGTGTTGATAGTGAATGCAGTCAACTGAAGCAATGAATTCCTCACTGCGACTGAGAATCTGAGTTTGTCTTCCTGCACAGCCCTTTGTACATTAACTACATGTACACAGACGCATTGTATACGAGCTTCTGATGTTCAACCCCCCAAATACTCCCCAAACCTGCCAAGCACTTGGAGGAGGGCATCTCCAACATCTCCAACTTTGTTTACAAAAGGTAAAGGCGTCTGAAACAACCTATTTCACTGTTCGACCAGAACATCAGAGTAAAAAAAGTCATGAAGCTAATATCACTACAGCGTTTTCAACAACCAACATGCTTTACTGTACAGCGCCTGGAGGCTGTTTATAACGCCACAGCCAAAAGCTATTATTTTGTTGGCTAAAACACAGCGTTATGTGACAAAAATACTCACTCAGTGATCATTTGTCCTCTCAGCCTGCTGGTTGTTTATTCCAGTTTATCTATGTGATCCTGAAGCAGGTCTCCAGTGAGTTTCCAACAGGCCACAGTTCGCTCAGAAGCCACGAAATGCGCTGTTTTTCCCCACTGCCTTACAGCTGACGGCAAGCAGCGGCTCCCATCATTCCACGAACGTCAGAGAAACAATGTTTTGTAACATGAAACTGCTTTATTTAGTGCTTTCTCTGGTTTGAATCACCTGGTTTGATCATTTTGTAGAGGAAGAGACCTGAGCAGTATTTGGGAATTTATCTTTAAATCCCTAAGAACCATGTCCATCTATGGCCCTGTTAGGAGTGACTCGAAATATCAGCTTAGCTGAGCTATAAACCAACATGATAGCTTTCTGTACTCTTTTAGCGAGAGGGATGACATTTCTTAAATGTAAAGAGCCGCTGCCACCTGTATTCGGACCCTGGTTGAGAGAGGTCATGTACTATGTCCAACTAGAGAGGATTTGATGTACTCTAAAGGGGTCAACTCAGCAATTATTTGATGCTTGGCAGCCTTTTGTAACTCACACTGAAACTCTAAATGCAGATAAAATAATTTGTAGTAGTGTGTGTGTGTTTATGTATTATTTCTTAACGTTTTGGCTATTATGCGCAAGTGTGTGATGAAGGATAGGTAGGGGGAAGGGAGGAAAAGAAGTGTGCAGTGAATGTGAATTTATAGATGTTATTTTTTTCCCAACACACATAAAAAGTAAAACAAAAAAATAGTTTGTTACGTACAAAAGGCTACAAAGTATTAATAATCCCTGTCGTGCTCCCTGCTGTCCTTTGTTAGAGCACTTTCTGTGCAGTCTGGACGGAGCCTGTTAGGATGGAAGAGAATCAGGAGTGACGGATGAAAAAGGTCATGAGCTTGACTCTAATGCCTCCTCTAACCCAGACACGCCAACGCTGCTGTTCTGTAAAAGTTGATAAACTCAATCCCTGGTGCCGTTTGAGTGCAGATAAGAGCAGCAGACTGTGTAAGAACCGGAGAGTGGCCTTCCGGGACGACTGGGACTGCTGTGCTTCAGAGCAGAGAGAAAGTTTGATAGAGGCATCGCGAGTAAAAAACCTGTGAGAGATTAGCACTAATGAGCTGTGACTCGGTCGTGGAGAGAGCGGACTGTTAATGACGCTCTGTTGTTCTGCCACTCGCTGTTTCACGCAGACACACATATGCACGTTCACATGCTCACATGCACGTCTCTATGCAGCGGGGGATTTGATTCGAGCATCATTACCATCCTTCTGTTCCCCTTCTCTTCAGCCTGCGTGGCTTTTTGTTTTTCTCTGGGTTTTATTAAAACTGTTATCTGAACACATTTAAATCAGACAGCTGGAGCTGCAGATACCTGAGTTAGTCTCAGGGAATTTGCCAAAAAAAAAAAGGCAGCAGGATTATAGACGTTCTTAAGCCTAAGAAGACTCTGAAAACCAAGCAAAAGGCAGCACGGTGTCGGGCAGTAAGCTTCATAAGCTCAGCTTTGTCCTTTTTCACCTTCAGCATCTATACTGGAATGTTTCTCCCCAAATATGATCAATTATTGATGGGGGGGGAAACCAGCATGAAGGAGGTTGTCAGGGCTGATTTTTTCATTGCTGTATGACGAGGGAAAATTTGTTTGGGGACGAAATGTGTGTGTGCAGGTATGTGTACGTTCATTCTGTAATCTGTGTGTGTGAAAGAATGAAAAAAATGGAGCAAAAGAGGAAGAAATGCAGACTTGCAACAATTCATTAGGAACGCAGAGACAAAATGTAATAAAATAAATGAGAGGAGGGTGTTAAAAGGGAAGCTGAGTCAGAGGGCAATAAAAGTAGCTGAGTAGCATGAGAGAGGAAACGATCAGTAAGAGTGTAAACTCCACTTTCTCATTCATCACACTGTTCTAAGGTCACACTATTCACAGCACTTCAAATGAAGCAGGATCAAAAGTTCACATTTTTAGTTTTCAGCGTGTCACAAAGCAGGTAATCAGACAGCGACCAGGGGTGCAAATCGCCAGTTTCATCACAATATCATATTCAGTGCGGTTAAAAGTACATGAATAACTTGTTTATGAGGCTTATCCATGAAATGTAATGGTTGTATTCAGGATATGGTGTTTCACACAGACGAAACACTTGTTTTTTGGCCAGTCACAGTATTAGCTTAAACACTTTCACATTGCATAAATTAGCTTAGCGACTAGCAGACTTTATCTCTACCAATAGCTTGGCAATTTACATGTATTTTATATATACTTTTTCTTATTCACTGCTTGATTTAGTTACCGCATCTCCCGACAAAACCGCACATTGAATTTCAGCCTGCATGAACATTGTTTCAGCCTAACACTGCTGAAACAAAGACGCTAATGATGCTGTAGGAAGGAGTTAGCAGAGTGAGATTCTGTGTTTACATACGGCGTGTGCTTTGTCAGTTGACAGTCGGTATTTTCTCTGAAATCCAAAATATTTCCTCACAGCTGATTTATAACATTATCCTCATCGTCTCTGTATTGGCTATTTGCCATCTGTCTGCTGCTGTTTGACAGTGACACAGAATTTCAAAATAAAGGCGTATCCTAAAGAGGATGATTCGGATCAATGTTTTTACTTTGCATTGATTAAATTGCATCGTTGATCATTAAATCGAAATATGAATCCAGATTGATGGCTTGTAACACCCCTGGTGTGGACAGAGGACAGCAGTGCAGGCAGGGTGACAGAGGTGGAAAACACAGTTAGATAATGATGTTTTTGTTCTGTGTCTTTCTGTTTATATTTATTTTCTCTGTTCTTTCAGTTTTTCACAGACCCGTGTGCGAGCAGCCCCTGTCTCCATGGAAACTGCAGCCGGAGTGACGGTGGAGAGGAGGGGGAGCCGGCCTACACCTGCGAGTGCACTGAGGGCTACGAGGGGGAGAGGTGCGATCAGATCCTATTGGACCTGCCGGCTGCTGACTGGGACCCCGCCACCCCCTCCGCCCCCGAGCTGGCCACCCCCGTCGCCTCCACCACTGCAGCCGCCACTCAGCAGCCACAGCCAACCACCATCCCCTCCACCACAACGCCGCCGCCACCACCCACCCTGCAGCCATGGCAACCCAAACCCGGGCAGAGGCTGCTGGTGGTGCCGTGGGAGGCAGACAGGGTGAGATGACTTCCTTACTAAATTTAAGCTCCCGTGGGTTTGTCTTTCAAATGCATGACATGTTGATTGTTGATGTGTGTGTGTGTGTGTGTGTGTGTGTGTGTGTGTGTGTGTGTGTGTGTGATTTTCAGGTGACGGAGGGTCTGCACTGTGTGAGTCCTGAGCTGTGTGAGCTGACGTCAGGAACTTTGACTTTGTCTCTGGAAGTGCCTGAAGAGACCGCTGTAAAGTAAGAGAAACTATTTTGGCAGACCGCTGTTCCCCTACAGCAGGGCCAGTTAAACCAGACTGGGGCCCCTGGGCAAAATGAAGTTTTGGGCCCCTGTTTAGCCCCAGTTTCTTCAACTCTCTTTGCATTTTGTTAATCCTGTGCCTGTTGCTACACATCTGTTGCAGTTTAGACAGCAGACTACAGATGGCAGCTTCATAATATTTTGTCCAGGGACCCAGAAACTAACCAATATTGCTTTAGTTTAATACTATCCTGCTACAGGTTTGTCAGTTTGAGGTAATTTAATTAAAATCACAAAGGAATACACATCATGTGACTACACTATCAACTGAAATAATACAGGTATTAATACGAGAATTCGACACTGGGCTTCTCCTTGACCATGTTTTTTGATTTGTATTTTAGTGGTACCTGATCCCTGGCAAATTTGGATAAAATATATAAATCAAATTTCGACAAACTAATTGTCCCTCAGCAAGCTTGAGGGTCTAGAGGCCAGTTTTCCACATTGTCACTAAACACTTTCTTTAAGCTTGAAAGGTGGCTCTGGGTCTGTATCGTACTTCCTTGGATTAACAGTAATTACAGTAGATTCAAATATTAAACCAGAGTCGTGCCAAAAAACAAAAAAAAGAAGGAAAAAAAGTGTCAAACTTCATTAATCAGAAAGTGAATTTTTGATATTTTAAGGCGAACACCATGTTACCCTGCAAAAACAGGTGTTTTCACTTAATTGGACAGCTTTTAAGGACTGTGTCTGTGTGTACACACTGTGCTTGATGGAGCTCTGTGTGACTCTCCTGTTCTTACACTTGTTGGGTGTTAAACTGTAAATATTTCTATTATTATGTGGAATAATTACAAGCATAGCTTTGCCCAACTCCAACCTTATCAGAGGTGTAATCAGCCAGAACAGCTGAAAACACTTGTGTGTGAAGAAAACTGATTTTCTCACATGCCTCGGCAGGGAATAAAGAATCCACAGGAGATAATTCTTGATTAACCTAAATCAAATGGCATTTAACAACAGCAAAACTATATCAAAACACCAGTTTACAAATTCTCACACAAATCATGCAGTATAATACAAGTTTATCCAGTTGTTCCATTTATCTATGCTGTCTTCAAAACCAGACTCTGTTGACAAAAACAATAATTTTAACTCAATAAGCACTGGAGCTGCTGGTCTATTGAAGCCTCAGTCGGTTATTTGGTTTGTGTTATTGTGTTACTTTGGTGTTTATAGGGTTTGTTTGGATTCAGCAAAGTCACACAATTATGCAAAGCTCCTGTGTTCAGTGAGGTACAATTTGTGCTTTTGTTAATGGACTCTGGCTTTGAAGAGAGCAAGTACAGTATAAGTTTCACTTTCAGTTCAGTTCTTCATAGGAAAGGGCTGTCTGTTTAGGAAGTACTGAGCATATGACCGGATAAATTAGACTTGTATTATACTGCACAAGTTGTGTGAAAGTTTGTAAACAGAAGTTCTGATATAGTGTTGCTTTTTGAGAGGCATGCAAGATGAACAGTTTTCTTGATGAATTCAGTGTACCACAGAGTCAGTAACTGATAAACAAAGGGTTGTTTTGGGGTAAGTATTCCTTTAAAAAGAGTTTTTATAAAAAGTAATGTTAGCACCAAAAGAAAATCTTATGTTCTTACATTATGTTGACACTCGTGTATTTACTTTCACCAAGTGGGAAATTCCCAATAGTCTATTTATGACTCTAAATCACAACTCGGTTTGGTGATGTGATTACGTCTTGGCCGCTTGTGTACTGACATTTTATGTCTCCGCTTATTGTTACAGTCTAAACTATATAGTTTGAAAGTGGAATTACCTTTTTGATGTAGAAGTGTACACATGAAAAATTTTACCTGAAGCTGCCAGTGTGATACAGTGGTTTACAGCTTGGTGCTGGACGCAAACCTAACCTACCAACTGCCTTAATTAATAGAATCTGCCCTGCTTTTTTAGATCCTAATCAGCAAGAATAAAAACAGAGCAGTACATTTTAGGCTATTGTTTGCCATAAGGAAAAAAATAGAACTTACTTTGCTCAGCATTTTATCTGCATACCCTCCATGCAGCAACTTACGTTGGTAACTTAACATAGCTTTTAGTTTTTGTCATTTATGACTAATAACTCTCCTTTTGAATCTCTTCACCTCTGGGACCTGTGACGCTGTATCGCCTGTATTACACCCCTGCAGGTGTGCTCCGTGTTTTCAGATTATGTTTGCACATGAACAGAGTTGCAGTAGCTCTGTAAATAAGGGTCATTGAATAATGCAGAGGTTGTGGTCAAGGTGAACGTTGGATGTCCTCGATGTTGCCCCTCATTATAGATGGTAGGCACGACTCAGGGCCCTGATCACGATTGCACACTGGGAACTGCGAGTTAATCAACTGCTGCTGCTTTGTTTTCATACTGTATAATTGCACACAACACCTGAACGCAGGCAGTGAAGGACACTTATGAACAAACACGCATGCAACACTTTGAAAAGAAGCAGTGATCCGAAAGTGACATCGATTAAGAGGCTGATAATAATGTAGTAAAGCTCTTGAATCCTAGAGGGGCTGGAGAGAGAGAGCTTGTTAAACTGCTGCAGGTGATTACTGATACAAGCATTTTATGTAGCATTATCAACACTGATGCTGAATATCACTCATGAGAACATAGTTTTAAATAATAGTCTAATTAGTTCAAAAGCTTTGAGTTGAGTTTATACTAACTGACAAGCAACTAAATCAGCTTTTATGAGAAATGAAATAAAACTGCTGAAAAAATATAAAATTAAACAAGGAATTCCATTTTCCTACCACACATAAAATGTGAGCATCATTTTAAATAACTATCTCTTGATATAGCACATGGCTCATTTCAGCTTGAAGTGGCAGTAGTTCCTCTGAAATCTGAGCTCCCTGTGTCGTCCCTCGGGCTAAGCCCAGACGCACTGCAAAGGAAAACTCATTTCAGCTCCGAGTAGCCTGTCCACCTTCTTATTATTTCGGTCACTGCTCACAGCTTCACCTTCAAGCTCAGCTCCCTCTTCAGCTTGTGCCGATTCACCTGTGACGCTCTAACTTGCGCTCACTCATGAACACAACCTAAAAATAATTCCTAATGGTGCCTTTTCTGAAGGTCTGAAGTTTGCTTATATAAGGAAAAATCTAAATAGTCATTATCTAATTTCTACAGGAGTGCAGGGCGAGGTTGGTGCGAGTGTTTCATTTTTCATAACAAAATAAACAGCTTGTGGCTAACACTCGTATGTTTTTCCACTTGTGTGATTCCAGTTATCTAATTATTAATTTTCCATTTTAAGAAACACATTTAAAGGGACAGTTCACTCCCAAATCAAAAATACAATTTTTACTCTTACCTGTCACGCTATTCATTAATCTAGGTTGTTTTGGTGTAAGTTGGAGATATTGGCCGAAGAGATGTCTGCCTTCTCTTGAATATAATGTAACTAGAAAGCACTTGTTACTAGCAGTTTTATGTAGGAACTATTGTCTTTCTACCAAACTACACCCACCAACCGTATCACTGCACAGAAGGTGTGCTTTGACTGCTTGATTAAGGTAGCTAACATTACAGCTCAGCCAAGGAGGACGCCATTAATGTTAACATCTCACGCTGTCACAATCCTGAGCCTTGTCCATGAGTCGATGCACACAGGAGGAAAACTAGGCTCATAGTTCACTGTAATATATACAAAGAAGCCATAACTGCCCACAACAAAGCAATATGTCTGGCAAGAAAAGATTACTGCTCCAAGATGATTACGGAGAATGCTGGAAACTCTAGAATATTTTTCTCCACTATTGACCAGCTACTCGACGTTGCCCCAACTCGACCACAGTGATCTGCATCAGATTGTAAAGAACTTGCATTGTTCTTCAATAACAAAATAACTTCAATTAGAGCCAGCATTACTGCTGATGTAAACGCAGATGACCTCGGCAAACCTTGTAAAACAGATGTAACCATGGGGAAATTCACCTGTATCACATTACAGGATTTTTGCAAGACTGTCACCGACTGTAACTCCTCCACCTCATGCACTGACCCTGTGACAACAGCATTTCTAAAGAGGGTGTTCAACAGTGTTTCAAGTCATGTCCTGAAGACTATAAAAACATTTCTCCAAACAGGCATTTTTCCAAGACAGCTGGTGTAAAACCCTTACTAAAGAAACCCAACCTAGACAGTAATGCACTAACAAACTATAGGCCAATACCCAACCTCCCCTTCATCAATAAGGTAGTTGAAAATGTAGTTTCAATACAAATATTATGCATTCTGTGTATTCAGTTTTTATCCTTTTATAATCGTACGTTTGCTAATTTTATCATGTGGGTTTTATCCATGTAAAGATACATTCTAATGTATTGAAGTTTTGTTATGTCTTTGTCATATATTTCTTTTCAAGTGAAGCACTTGGTGCATATAATATCTTTCTTGTATTGAACGGTGGGTTGCATTTCTTGTATGAAAGGTGCAATACAAATATAGTTTATTATGATTACTTTTCGCCGTGATATGGTTGGCAGGTGTTATTTGGTAGAGAGAAAACATTTCCTACATAAAACTCCTCACAACAAGGTCTGTAAATTATCTTGAGAAATGGGGTGGTGATTTCTGGAAAGAGACATTACTGTTGAGTTTTTTAAATGTGAGTTTTTTTGCACTTTGAGCATCACAAGCTGAGTGCCACTTAGTTCCATTATATTTGACAGCAGACAGACATCTCTATACCTGCAATACTCAGCAACTCACACCAAAACAGTCTAGATTGGTAAAAAGCATGACAGATAAGAGACAAAATATGTGTTTTTGATTTGGGATGAACTGTCCCTTAAAATTTTTAACACAAGTCATGCGTCAGTTATTTTAAATCTGCTAAGCACTTTCAGCTGCAGCTCTTTGGATGGAAAGTGCTGTAGAGTTAATAATGATGATTATTTTTTTAGCTTTGCAAGCAGTCATTAAAACAGACACGCAAAGGCTGAGAGGATAATCACAGATTTTTTTATTTGTTTTTGTTAATATGAAACTGATTATTCAGATGTGGGAGTGAGGTTAGAGGCATGTTTGAAAGCATTTAATTAGCAAGGAGCCTCATTGAAACTGTTCGGCATCTCTTACTGCCCTGGCTGACACTGTGCCCGACCGCCTCTCGTTCATAAGCGTGGTAACTCGGCACGCCTCTGGTGTTTGCTCCTCAGCGGGCTGGCAGCTGTTGGAGCTTAGTGTCTCTGGCAGCAAACATGGCTTGCATTGTTCTTCTCATTTTGCCCAGCAGGAGACTGCGCTGCTCTGCTCAAATGTTTACAGACGCAGTCATAAGTCTCCTCAAGATCATCCTTTTGAGTCTGCATAAGGCATCCAGATAGAGAAACTAATTTTGTCTGTTTGAAAAACTTATGTCTAATAAGCATAGTTTCTTTACCTAAATGTATCAATTGCCGTATTAGAGGTATTATATCAGATTAAGTGAATACTGCTCACCAACCTCTTGACAACCACAGGGTTGGCATTGAAAGAATCCCCATCTAGTGCCCAGAGCAGAAGAGGGTTAACTCACAGGGATCATGAATGAAGTCAGTAAATGGAGAACCCCAGTAATAAATACCAAAACCCCAAAAACTGTTAACATTTCAGCACTTCTGATTCCCTCTTCGCAAAGTCAGATGTGCCTGTAATGTAGTTTGTTTATAGCCTAACAATAACTTTTCACTTCTGGCAATTGCATTTTGACCTCAAAAAAATCCTGAAAGTCGTGTTAATTTGTGAGGATTATCTTGCTCAACAAAACGTGTAGGTATCATAAACGTTAGTTTACCACAGAGCTCATTTTCTGCAGTGATCCAGAATCCAATGGAAAAATCCCATAGGCTTTTTGATGAGGGAACCAGGGCGACATTAGCCTCCAGGTTTGCCTACAGAAAAACGTCTTCCCCGAGGCGCTCTATTTCGTGACTATGTGCCAGTTGATTGCTTTTTTGGTTTGTGCAGCAGTGGCTACCACTGTCACATCAAGGGGGTTCAGTGTCCAAACCTGCCGGTCACCTGGGAGCCCCTTCGTGTGGAGTTTGTCTGTTTGTTCTCCGGCTTCCTCCCACAGTCCAAAGACCCAAAGACATGCAGGTGCGGTTTATTAGGGGTACAGTGAGCGTATGGTTGTCAGTCTGTTTGTGTCAGCCTTGTAATAGTCTGGAGATCTGTCCAGGATGTAACCTGGCTCTTGCCCAAAGTCAGCTGTGTTGTCCTCCTACAACCCTGGATAGCAGAAGCAGTTATGAATAATGAATGAATGAATGAATGAATGATCACTTCTTCATGGCAGTGTTTGGAAGTCGTACCAACATAAAGAGCATTACCTTGCAGCAGCATTAAAGCCTGTCCCATTTTAGCAACATTAGTTTTCAACTTTGAGCTCAAAATTAAGATATTTGTTTAAAAAAATGGTGAATAGTGTGACTTTATCAACATTGTTTTGGGGACTGACTTTGAAAAATACCAAATATTATACAAATACACTGGAATAGGGCTTTATAAATGCAAAGCAATCTTGTAATCAGTATTTTAATACAGTATCGATACACTTTGCACCCTGTTATTTCTATTTGTCTCTCTTCATGTTGAACCTGCTGCTTTCTTAGCTCGTCTGTTGTTCTGTCTTAGTTTGTGCCTATTTTGTACAAACTGTTTGAGGTCCTGATGGATGAAAGCCTCCGACCACCCTGGCTGTATTTCACAGCTCACGTTCATGAGGGTCACAGTGTTTCCACAGGAAGCAACGTCACCCCACTGAGTCAAACCCCCGGCTGCCATTACTCATCAGACCTGCTTGTGATGCCAGGTTGGATTAATAAACAGAAGGACCGTCCTGTGGTCATCAATAATTAATCTACTAGTAAGAGATGACACTGTCAGCCTGCTGAGGAGCTGCTGACCGACACGAGTAGAGGATAGTGCGTGATATTTTATTAAGCTTCTTACTTTGACTCAAAGAAGGATTAGAAGAAGAGAAGTTCATTTGAAGGATTTTTCTTAACTTTGGTATTGATTCTGTTGATATTTTAATGCTGTTTAAGACAAATCAAGTGTTCACTGGATGTACAAAATAATAATGGTGCCGTTTATGGATTGTGTTTCTATTATTTTGTGCAGTCAATGTATCCTTTTCTGGTACCATTCATTATTTAAGCAGTATTGCAAATCTGAAGTACAAAAGCTGGAGCATCGTCACATTTCTTGCTCTGCTTTCAGACTTTTTTCACAAGTATTTCAACCTTTGAACCTTGAGCATATTGGTGTGATTTCCTTCATAACCACGAGGGAAATAAGCAACTTATTAAGAAATATTCCACAAAAGGTGAAAAATTAGGGGCACCCGGTAGCTCACCTAGTAGAGCAGAGTGCCGTGTACTTAGGCTGCGTCCTCGCTGCAGCGGCCACAGTTTGGACTCAAACCTGCAGTACTTTGTTGCATCAAGGCCAAAGCCAAAAAAATAAAAGTAATACATTAATAAATTAATTAATAACAATAATAATAACATGAGGAAGAAGATGAAGAAAGTGAGGAAAGCTATTTTTATAATTATCATAATTAAATATTTTAAATTATGTGTCCGAATTGTTATCATGTATTTATTTTTTCAGGTCATTTTCTTTTACTTATAAATACCACAAAATTAGCAATTAATTAGTCATTGCTATATTTGTGGTATTTTTTTCTTTGGTTGCTCATTGCCTTTTTAAAAAAAAAATGTGGTTTGAGACATCTTCAGAGAAAGTCCACAACAGAAAGTCCATGTTTAAATGTCTTTGTCCCCCATCCTTCTCCCTCCTACTTTGTCCCTCCAACTAGGGTGGTGGTGAATGCCAGTGGAGCTCCGGTGCTGTGGCGCGTGAATGAAGAGGGCTTCCTCCGTTCCTCCATTTTGAACGGCACTACGATGTCGTTCCTGCAGGCCCCTGACGGACTGGTGGTGCCAGACCACTCGTTACCTCTTGGACAGAACTACTTCCTCAGTAAGACGATTCCAGTGTCCTACACAAGCAAATGAATCAGTTTTCATCAGATGTAAATCACATCAGACTTACTTTTTTACATTGAAAACCATAAGTGTAGATTTTTAGGAGACCCGCCAGACATGTCCCCCTCAACAATTAGTACATGTGTATTCGTTCTGTCACCAATACAAATATGAAATTAGTAGGACTTTTATTTTGACAGACTCAAAGACATTTCCTCCTAAACTGATACAGAAAATCAAAAATAATGCATAAAAATTTACCAGAATGCAGGAAAATACGTTTTTGATGCTCAGAATTCCTGAGGACCTCTAAATGTTTTGGTCTCAATAGCTAATGTCCTTTCACAATAAATGTTAAAATAATATAAGTTAACATTTTACTTAAGCTTTAAGTTATGCATTATTTGAGGGCGGGCTGTTTTGAGTGACAAGCAGCTGTCACCCTCTTGTCCAAATACGGTCACCTCTGCCTCCGAAAAGACCAAGATGGCGACCGATGAAATGCCTAACTCAAGGCTTCACCAATAGGCGACATCGTGGTAGCTACGTCCATTATTTACACAGTCTATGAGTGAAACCCACGCCCTTGTTGTAAACAAATGGGTGAGAGGCTGTCGGGTTTATAAAAGCTCATTAGCGAAACTGAAATTCTTAACCATACCCACAATTTATCATTTTAATTATACTTTAATTATCTCTCTTTTTCCATTTAATTTGTGTGATCGTTCATCCAACAACCGTAGAGAAGCTAAACAGGAAATGTTGTTTGAAATACCTCCAAATAGCTCATTTACAACTGAGCCAAAAAACATCTGAGTATTAATGAATTTAAATAAATTGTATTTACAGCCTTTTTTCCTGACATGACATTGGGGAGAGTCGTATAATATTTGCATTTATGAGTCAGAATGTTTTATTTGCATATTTAAAAAAAAACAAACAGATATTTATGCTGATATTCCATCTGTATTTTCATACTGAGCCTCAAACACACACACACACACACACACACACAGATTTTGTGAACGAGTATTCACACCACTGCGTGTCGGAGGGGGGGTAATTAGAGTCCCACTATCAGACTGAAAGGCTTGTTGACCTCTGTGTGTGCTCAACATACCTGATGTTGTTTCACTATGCTGCCTGTCTTGTGACCTTGACACGTCTTCTAACTGTGGCAGCACAGCCTCCGCATCGCCTGAGAGAGGGGGGACCACAGGGAGATGACATTGGGGAGTTAAATCAGAGGGGAGCAAGGATAATGGAGGGTGGGATAGAGGAAGAGTCAGATAAGGAGGGAGACAGACGGGGAAGAAGAGATGACAAGACAGAAAGGGATTAGAGAGGACGGAGGATGCAGAAGGAGGGAAGAGTGAAGGTCAAATTGTGAGAAGAAGACGCATGCAAAGCATCAGTAAGGAGGGAGGAGCGGTGACATTGCACTTCCCTCTCTCTTCACACGTCACTGTGTCTGAATGTTGGCAATGTGCTCTCACAATTTGATGGAGCGGTGACTCTGCAGGTCCAACATTTGATGTCATCCGGTCAGGAGTGACAGAGGAGCACGAGTCGTTTTATGGCTGCCCCCTGATTGGCTGGGGAAACTGCATTGTCAGTGTGTCGTCATTGGTGGACTCACAGCTCATTGGATCAGATCGGGCTCTAAAAAATGGCTGTTAATATTCACTATGGGGCTATTTTTATCCAAGCGCCCATGTAGCTGTCAGCTTTGATTGAAGATATAATAAGAGATGGTCTGAACTTATAGACCCGGAGAGACAAGACTGAGAGGCACACACTCTATTTTTGGTCGTAGTGAAAAGCTTCCAGCACCACTTCTGTTCTGGACACCTTTAGCCACATGGGGGTTATTTTTATTTTTATTTTTTTTTTTGGCAGCAAGGTACTTCACAGGCAGGGAATCATTGAAAATCTGTCCCTAAAACATTTGTTAACGACAGTCTACGACAGGTATCATGTTTACCCATAGACTGTATAAATAATGTAGCTACGTGACATCACCCACTGGATTGTGGACTGCCATTTTCAAACATGGAGTTAGGCATTTCAGCTGTCGCCATCTTGTTTTTTTTTTGTTTTTGGTTTTTTTTTTTGTAGGCAGAAGTGACCATATTTGAATTAGAGGCTGGATCTGACCAGTGGTCTCTGAGTCATGAATTGTGGTGATGCCTTGCAGAGAGCCCGTCTCTGACGCAGCCCTGCCCTTAAATTTATGTCACTTTGGACCTAAAGAAAATGTAAATGGAAAAGTCAAAGTGACAATTTCATCATGAGAGTGACATGAATGACCGAAATATCATGTAATTTATTTAATCTGTTAAGTTTTTCATTTGAAAACCATAAGTCTGTAGGGTTCATTCTCTGGGGACCATGAATGTCTGTACAAAATTTAATTTCAATGAACTCAGTATTTGATAAGACAGTGATGACAAACCGAATTTGCCATCCCAGGAGCCGGGCCACTAGCATGGCTAAAAACAAAATACATTTCCAAAGACGTGGTGATCACTTATTTAACAATATTTGCTTATGCAGTGCATATTCCTGAAATATAACAGAAAAAAACACTATATGAATAGTTTAAGACCCTCAATTCTTCTGTGACAGGTGTGTTGCGTGTGGGCGCCCCCACAGCCCCGGAGGTCACCCTGCGACTCAACCTGACGGTGAAAGCCAGCAGCTGTGTGGAGCCTGGCAGCAGCTTCAGTGACCCTCAGTGCTCCGGGAAAGGCAAATGTATCACACAGCCCTCTGAGGTGAGAAATAATGTTTTTTCTTATCGAGACAACATTGAGCATCAGTGTGAATAAAGCTGAAAAAGTCTGCTGTATTATTTTATACTTGATTATGAAATGTTAACGAGGCCACCAGCCCTCAAATAGAAATTTGGTGGTGAGGCAACATATTTTCATTAAAACTGCATCATCCAGATATTTATTAATATAAAGCATCTTCATTCAGTCGTGTTTATTTTCATCATTTGTTGGTTTCAACAACCTAGTAACATAATAATAGTGGAACTGCAAAATTAGCAAAAGCAAAGTCTTTATTATTATTATAACCTAATATTATCAGTGCAGCTACAGCATTGCGTCCATTGATGCAAGCAGCTTTTGATCATAATACACAAAAGCATAGCAGAAAAAACTTCTCCCTGGGTTTTTACTTAGCAGAAAAAAAGCTAGAACAGTACAGACCAACACAGAACAGCACCACAAATTACAGCAGTGCAACATGATCAATTTTAAATGGTGGGGATTTATAGTTTCATTCATTATCTGATGGTGAAAAGTGCATGCGGGTCGATGGTCTGGTGTAGCTGCACGTTTTGAGACAGAGAAAAAACACGCTGCAGGAGAAGGAGAAACCACCTGAGACTCATGAGACCCTCTACATGTATGCCTTCTACTAAGAGAGATTGAAAATTAACCCTTCAAAACCTGGTTGAACATCAGTTTTCTTGCGCTGTGTTTAGATGCCTCTTACAGGCAAATTAACCCTTTGTACCCTGAGCAAATAGGTTTGGTTTCTTTCAAAAACATGCGGAAGAAAGGTCATGTCCGACAATAGATGTCCCACAAAATGCAAAATACGTGACAAAAAAAATGGCCTGAAAATTAGTTTTAGATATTTCTAAAAATATCTTTATCATTTTATAATTTAATTATGTTACTGAAAAAAATGTTTTGTTCCGTTTTTTTTTTGTTTGTTTTGTTTTACTTTTCTCATTTTCTTGCTTTTTTTTGGCCATCTGTTTTTAAGTTGCTCAATGCCTTCTCTGCATGTTTTTTTTTTTTTTTTTAAGAAATCAAACCACTTTGCTCAGGTTCCACTGAGTTAACAAAATTGTGGAGACGGAGGTTGTGTTTTCACTTTTACATTACCCCCCACCCCCCACCCCCTCCTTATTTGAGCAAACCAAACCGTGTCATTGCTGCTTGTTTATAGCATTGTTATGTCACTGAGTTATTTTACAATCTGCAATCTCATTAATTCTGTTTCACAAGTTTCTCCTCCTTTTAACGCTATCACCCGTCGTTTCACCTTCAAGGCTCATCAACTTGACGTGAAATTTGTGTGTATGTGTCTTGCAGAGTACCTTCTTCTGCGAGTGCGAAGACGGCTACACCGGGATCTTCTGTGAGGAATTCGATGCCTGCCACCGCCGACCTTGTCGCAACAACGGCACCTGCACCGACGTTAGGCAGGGGGGTGAAGGACGCAACTTTACATGCACCTGCCCACCAGGTGTGTGTGTCCATGTGTTTAATATGCAGGTGGTGTTTATTTTAGGGCTGTTTGTGATGTACTGCCTCACATATGGGTTCATGAGGAGTCTCAGCTCGACTTTTTGGTTTTGGTCAGTCTGATTAGAGCTGCTTAGACGTAAAAACTGAGCCCATAATTCTTTGCTTTAGAAAATATCACAGTAAGAGCACAGGAACAGAGAGCATATTGAGCTTTTGACCTCTTCAGATTTATTTTAGGACAGAGACTTGAGCGAGGGTCTCTGGTACGAGGGTAAATGTCAGAGGTGACCAGTGATTGTCACTTCCCATTAAGGAACTGTGCTAACAAGCCCTGTGTGTGCTGCTGATCAGAGAAAAACATGGGGAAAAAATACAAACAGATTGTAAGTCAGTTTAGTTTAAGTAGGTGGCTCACATTAGTGCATTTTTTAGACATAAATGACTCTTTTCCCTTTTTTTCACATTACTATTGTTTTTCTTTAGATTCCCATTACTGGCCACTGCATACTTCCTTAGGGTCACAAAAAAATCTTTGTTTTAGACGGACAAATATTTACTGTATTTCTTTGTTGTATTTACTTTTTTTGGTTTAAATGAAAAGTGAAAAAAATTTCATAAAATTTTAACCACATGAACATGAACATCCTTTGGAGTGTTAAAAAACTAAAACAGATAAAAATCAATAGATACATTCTTTAAACTAAATATTGGATCAAAATATACATAAATAAACCATGAGGGGGACAAATGTTAAACTGCAATTTGTTTCTGATGCATCTTACATTAGAGACATACACCAGTCATTTTGTACAGGTAAAATAACAAAAAAAAAATTTAAAAATTTGCATTGCCTATCTCAACTGACACTGGGTGAGAGCCGCGGTACACACTGGACAGACTATCACAGAGGTGACACAGAGAGACAGACAACCGTTCAGGCTCACATTCACATCTACAGGCAATTTAATGTAGTCACCGAATTACCTGCATGTTTTTGGGCTGTGGGAGGAGGCCAGAGAGCCCAAAGAAAACCCACGCTATTGCGAGGAGCACACGCTAACTCCATACAAGTGGGCCCCAGCTGGCTTGTGTGTTAAAACCTGGCACCGTCTTGCTATGAGGCGACAGTGCAAACCACTGCAGTGTACAGCCAACGATTTTTACCAAATATAATGAAATATATCAAACACTGATTGCATACGGTGTGTTTTTCAGGTTATGAAGGGGAGCGCTGCCAGTTGCTGGTTGACCACTGCCTCTCTCAGCCCTGCAAGAATGGAGCCACTTGCTTCAGCAGCCTGGCTGGGCCCAGATGCTACTGTCCCGAAGGTAAGAGCCCAGATTATTGATCATTTTACTTGCACCTTTATTGATATTTTATAGTTGCACTCTATATATTTGCACTCCTTCCTACTTTGTACTGCTGTGGCTGCACAATGATTTCCCTCAGGATGAATTATAGGGTCATCAGGGTCCCCATAATACGATATTATTACAATTTTTAAGGCCAATATACAATATTATTGTGATTTTAAACATTTTGTGCAATACTGAGTAATGCAATAACATACATTGTGATTATTTGTGATTGTCAACATCAGTTTTATTTAATAAGATAAAGTTTCCAATCTGTTTGTCTCACTTAAGTCATTTTTATTGCAGCAAAATGCATCTAGTGGACTAGAAAATCAGTTGATTTTATTATTCTAGTAGTTTAATAATAATTAATATGATTAAAAAATACGAAGTTGGTGTTCATGTATCAATCCAAAAATGCAAAAAAAATGCTGTCCCCTCCCATCCAGTCCCATCCTGTCCCATCCCAGCCCGTCCCATGACATGTTGATGTATGGTGGTGAGAATGACAGAAATAATTGCTTTGTATGTTTAAATTAGAAGTGATTGCACAGCATAGTTATCTTAAAATTTTCAGTTATTTGTTGTGGAAAAAAAAGAAATCATCTGGACAGGAAATTAATAAAATACATAAACGTATAACGCAAGAAACTCTGCCAAATCCTCCTTCCACAGCTTGTGATGTTTGTATTTCTTTGCAGAGAAAACAATGGGGACATCCAAATGGAAATATTATAGGAATCCTGCAATACTGTGTGTATTTTTCAGCTGTATAATTCCAGTTTTTATACTCTCTGTGTCTGCTGCGTGTTAAACAGTATCTGTGCCACTGAGATGCTTAATTTAAACCTTCCTCCTCTATTCTAATTAGTCTTCATAGCCTCAGCGACCTGCATCAGCCTCTCCGGGGAAATCTGTGACCGCAAAACTTCTGCCGAAACAGCATTTCTCAACAAGAGTGCACTAGTTTGCGTTTAATATACACAATGTACCAGCAACAGTGTTTACAGACACACACACACACACACACACATAATAAACACAGGGAAAACATTAGCTAACAATGGACCTCGACACATAAATATAGAAACAGCTGATGGGTTGAAAAGCTGGCAGGAAGGTTGTTTCATTGTTCCAGGTACAACTCCCAGCAGTTAGTTCATTGTAAATCTGGAGGAGGTCTCATTCACACAACACCTGACTGTATTGTTATTTTGCAGCTGCCAAAAAAAACAAGATCTTGGAATTCATAATCCACCACTTGTGTAGTAACTTAAAATAAAAATAGGAGAAAAGTGGTGAGAAAGATGCCGGCACCTTTTGATTAGTGCAAGGAGATTTTATCAGAAGAAGGCTTTAAAAATGTATTGAGGTTATTAGAGTATTCTTTGTTTGAGGGAACTTCAGAAAAAATACTTGTCTGCATTTATTTACATGTAGCAGGAGATATTTTAAGATGTCACAGGAGCTAACAAGGAAGCATAAAAAATAAAATAAAATAAATAATTTATTTTTTCTAATGAACACTGTAATGCTATTGAGAGTCAGTCAATTCAAAGCTGAGAAAATGATGTATTTCATGTTGTAGCAGTGAAAGTCGTGTGAAATATTTTGGTAATGTGGAATAAACACTGAATTTTTTTAAGACAGGGCACAAAACCGACAAAGAAAAAAGTAGAGCTCCACTCATACAAACTTAAAATGGGAAATCCATCGAAAAGGAATTTTTTGGTATAGGACACAGTATTTAATAAATTTTCAGTCAATAACTGAATGTGAATGCTGAACACACTCTAGCAGAAAAATACACACTGCCTGAAGAAAAATCCTCCTTTTCATAAATCTTTTCAGTCAGGCACATTGTGCATTGTGGGGACTCAGGTTCAGTCAGGGGACAGTTTAGAGGAAGGACGGGGTACAGGTAAATGTTTATGTGACTGCTAGATGACACCAGTGCATGTTTTGTCTGTTCCAAGATAAAAAAATCAGAAAAAAATATAGCGTTTGTTGTTAAGGTTGGAATAGGACTCCCGTAAATAAATGCATAAAAGCATGCAAGTCATTTTAATGTCCTCCTTAGTGACAAAAACAAGTTTTTGTGTGTTAGAGAAGCACACAGAGAGGAGAAGAGATGTGCAATGAACACATCAGAGGAGGATGATTTAAATGTCTCTGTGAAAACACAGCCTCTGGGCAAGTAATCAAAAGCAGAAGAGAGGTTTTTCATTCAGAATGATGTTTGAATGATTTTTTTTGTGGATGCTGAAAAAGATCCTCAACAGTAATGTAAAGTTTTCAAGTATAAGAAAACATTTCATCTTGTATCAAAAAAAAAGGATTTCATTAACACTCAGAGTCCATGAGTGCATTATGTTTGTGTTAAATCTTTCAGTATGTAGAGTGGGGAGAGATAACAAAAACAAAGGAGAATACAAAGTTTGTTCTCTGTGGTTCCTCCTGCATTCATTTCCCCCAGGACCAAGTCCTTGTCTCTTTGTTTGGAGCAGAAGTCACGAGTTCTTTTCAGTCTGTTTGCTCATGTTTGTCAAATACAGAAAAGAGTAGGATGCTACACAGTATGTTATGATTATGACTTCATTTGTACATTATGTCCTCCTAATGCAGTTAAAGAAATGTAAGCACACTTAAACAGCCAAATGATCATGCACAGAGGCTAGATACACATCCACCCTCCCACCTCCCATAAATCACCTCCGAGTTTTCTCACAATCGTCCTGCACAGACAGACGCAATAAATAGAATGATGGATGGCATGACAACTGTAGCAGCTGTCATCAGAAACGCATCAACTGTGTGATCACTGGGCCAACTATGAGAGCAAAAGCTGCATTTTTATTTGCTACATCACAAGGGAGGCAGGGATGTTTATTCACCCTGCAGGGAGAGAAGGTAATATTTTCACTCCTGTTTGTTTCCCTGTCAGCAGCATATCTCAAAAAGCAAAAGATTTCCAGAGAGAAAAAACAACCAAAGACCAAAGAGACAAACAAATAAATAAACTATAGTATGGCTGCACTGATTTCCCAGATTTCAGCTATTCAGGAAGAAGTGTGAGAACCACTACCCAACCACATTATAAAAAAATATTCGTAACATCACCTAAACCCTTTGAAACCTGTTTCTCTCGTTGCATTCAGCTGCCTTTCACAAGTCTTTTGGCTTCATTTTTTTTTTTGAAAACATGGCTAAAAAAGCAAACTGCATGAAATTAGGAAAAGCTAACAAGAAAATTAACTGAAAATTAGTTTTTAAAAAAGACAGAAAAAATGAGAGAGACAGAAGTATCAGAAAATAATTATTTTATTATAATTCTGTATTTAAAGTTAATTACATTTACATATTTAGCACTTTTTTCAAGCCATTTTCTAGTTTGTTTGTTTTTTCTTTTTTTACCATTTCTATTTTTTTTTCTTGTGTGCTAATTTTCAGGTAATGCTCTTGTAACTTTTTACTAATTCCTTGCTAATTTGGGGTAATTTCTTGTGTAGGTACTAATTGCCTTCCTCCCGTGTTTTTAAAGGAGAGTAAGCCAGTTTGATCAGGTTTTTAGGGGTTAATCAGAGCTCCTAGCCATTCATGTTGACATGTTCACATTTTAACTGTAAATAGAAATGTATATGACACAAACAACTGCAGAAACAGACATTCCAGCCCTGTGTCTATGAAATTGCGTTAATAACCTAATTTAAAACAGCAAATACTTTCTGAGGAATTATAATGCCAAGCAAATTAAGTTTTCTATTAACATAATAACGAAATGTTGCTAATTAATTGATATGGCAAGTTATAAAAATGTTTATACTGAACGTATCAGCAAAATATTCAGTCGAAGAATTTAAATTATTAGCAAAACATTTGCACTTACATGAATTCCAGTTGTTTTTTCACTAAATTAGACAATCTTACAATATAATGTTCACTTGAGTGAGACATGTACCTAAACTGCAGCCACACTCTGTTTGATGCCTACACGAAACGCCCCCACAAACTACGCCTGCCAGTACAAGACAAACCCACCAATGCAACAGTAATATGAATCCTGCTTTAATGAAATGAAGTAGTGAACATGTAAGTAGACAAATATAGCAGTGGGGTAGGGAGTCTGTATTTGTCATTCAAAAGGGAAACTGGTAGACCAACATTAGTTAGCCTGTCAACATATTAACACAATCCAGTGCTGAAAGAACGAACCATAATTACTGTTCGCCAGAAACAATAACCTCTGCATGTACATATTACACTCTAGGTATCCTACTGCGTCTGCTCTTTATGTTCGGGGATGCTGCTACTGTGATGTAAACAAATGCACATGGTGAAATGACGCTGTACATGGTTATGTTTAGACAACACAAGCACATGGCATTCAATGCCTGGACTCCTTGTATTACGTCGTTACTGGCAGCAGTTTAACCGCACACCATTCTGTATATCATGCGCACACGACAGGTACCGTTCGGCCACGTTCTCAAGCGATGGCGCCTGTCCGTGTATCAGGTCGATGTGGCCGGTGACGTTCGGCCGTCCGCCGGTGTATGATAACAACGCGGCTGATTCTGCGCACCGAGTATTTGACGAGATGGGAATGAGAATGGGCTGAAATGTTTTTAGTCTCAGCCTGCCTTCCAGTTTTTACTTTTACTTCAAAGCGATGATGAAGTCAAATCTCATGAATACTATTAACAATACGAATTTCAAAGATGTGCTCACATTAATTTTGCACTCTGACTCCTTAACAGAGATTAACACACTTATATTAACTTTCTTTCACTTACACACACACACACACACACACACACACACACACACACACACACTGACAGGAGAGGATGTGTGAGTGTCAGTACTGTGACTGCCTCCAGTCAGAAAAGCAGGGCGGGGGAGTGAGCGGGCCAGCTAAATTTAAACTGTTAACTGCTTTAATGTTGGCAGGTTTGAATGCCAGCAGCAAGAACCAACAGACTCGTCTGTGTTGCCAGGTCCCCTGTCACAGTGTGTGTTTGTTTGCCGTATTTGACAGATATCTGTTTAGACAAACAAAGAGAAAATGTCGAGCTAAAGATGCAGAGGTTCTTACGTGGAGCAAAGACCACAGAGGAAAAGCGGGGGATTAAGCCGTGACAGAACAAATAGAAATCATAACATTAAATCTGTGCGAGAGCGTGTGTCGTGTGTGTCTGTGTGGGCTGCTAGCATCTGTGTGTTTTCGAGCATATGATAGAAAGGTAGAAGAGATGAGGGAGCTTGGAAGGAGGCAGAGGAGCAGGATGCCTGCCTCTCTGCTGCTCGATGATAAATGTCCTCCCCACACAGTGAAATAAAGTCTTGCAGATCAATGGATGCTTGAGAGAGATCTCTTCATTAGCTCAATGGAGTGTGCACGTCGGTGCAGTCAGCACGGGGATTTACTACAGTGTTACTGTAAATCAGAGGACCCACGCACACTTTTTCACAGCGAGGCGTGTGTGCGTAGAGTCTTTCTCCACTCTGCAGTACAATAGCAGCTCTCTTGGGGAGGTGAAGACAGAGGAGGAGAAGGGGCGAAGAAAAGAGGGAGGAAGCTATTTTTAGATGAGGAGTAGGTGAGAGTAGCAGAGGCTCTCACGTTAATGAGAGGACGTGGAGAAGAAACACAAAACAAGTAACCCCACAATGAGAACTGGTCTTCACAAAACTCACAGAACCATTTTCCTCCAGCAGCAACAAGCTGCTTTCACTGTCTGCTTCTGTCTCTAACAAGGAGGACGGCATAAAAGAAAGAACATTAGATGGTGATTTTGGGTGGTGGATGATAACATAACTAAACCGCTTGCTGTTTTTTTTCTCTGCATATTATCTTTGATCAGCGCTGTCACTCTCCGCAGATCTGCTTCTACAAAAGCGGGCAGTCGTGAGGCTTAAAGAAAAGAATTTGCATTTTCCTGAGAGTTACATGAGAACATCCATCCCACTTTCATGCCTGTCCATTAAAATAAGACTCTAGAGCAAACAGGCTGTTAGCTTAGCATAAAGACTGGAAGTAGGGGGAAACAGCTAGCTTGGCTCTATCAAAGCATGTAACTTCCCCAGAATTCAGTAAATCAGTCATTCACATTTTATTTGTCTAGCACTTTTCATTCAAACAGACTGAAACACAAAGTGCTTCATACAGTTAAACCAGAACCCCCTCCCACAGGTGGTGTTGACTTATCTCTCTCAGCTCCTGACAAATGATGTAATGTGATTTGGTGTATTTCCCCAAAATAAAATAGCAAACTTTTCCTTTATAAACCATAATCAGGATCTGTGAGAAATGAGTTGAAGAACTTATAGGCTGAAATAAGTGCATAAGAAAAATAATTTGATGAAAAGTCTAAATATTACATGCACTTTCTATATAATTGACTTGTGTACATTATATAAGATAATTCTTTGCTTTTCCAGAGAATGTTTTTGTTTTTTTTGTTTCGAGAAAAATAGTGAATTTCATCCTAAGGTTCTGTGCTGTACAACTTTGAATCTATGTAAAATTATTGTACTGGCTGTGTGAAAAGAAAATGTGTCAGAAGTTGCTCACATTTTGTGTACAAATTTCTTACCTCTTCTTGCTGTGTCATGAGATTCGATTAAGGTCTCCACACTGAATGATGCATTTGTGCACGGCATAAAACTTAAGTGAAGTGGCCCTAAGAGGCTGCAGATGCAACAAACACATTGCTGCTGCCCTCAGACGGTTGCACAGATTCATACTCTCAAATAAACTACAAGCAGCTGTTGGTGACATTACTGGAAAAAGTCATTTATTTTAGTACAAACTCCACCTTAAAAGCATAAAAATCATATTTTAATGTGCATTTAAATGTTTGTGTAAATGATTTTTTTAAAAATCAAAGTAAAAAACAAACAAACAATGAAGTGAGGAGGTCTTTGTGTGCTCCTCTGACAGCTAAAACCGCAAACATTTCTTTGTGAGCTTATCTGCATTAAGAGGCAGTCTTTGTGGGCACAAGAGCAGGTGCAAATTCATACCAAAATGGATGTCACATATCGCACTGCACCACCTGATTTGCATTAGCACAACCCCTGCTGTGCCACTCTGCCCGCCTCGTTACAAGTAGCTTCATTTAAAGCTTTAAAATGACCAAAACTTGAGAGGAGTTTCATCTGACTTTTGCCTGCAGAATTGGCAATGGGCCTGTGCTTGCACCTCAGCATTTTGCTCTATGTGTTGTTTAATGTTTTCCTAGGACACTGAGAAATAATATCAAGGGTACGGCCAGCTTTCCAGTGGGTCTATTTTCTTCCAGGAATATCAGGACTATTATCATTTTTGTGTTGGTTTTGCATTATTAATTCTATATTCCCTCTCTGTCCCTTGTCTCTGCCTCTCCCTCTCACAGGCTACCAGGGTGCTACATGTGAGCAGAAGGTGGACCCGTGTGCTTCCAGCCCCTGTCACAATAATGGGACATGCTACGCCCAGGGCCCCGGCCCCCTGGGGTTCGGATGCAGCTGCACAGCGGGCTTCACCGGCCCTACATGTGCCCAGCTGGTGGACTTCTGTGCCCTAAACCCCTGCGCCCACGGGGTCTGCCGCAGCGTGGGTAACAGCTACAGGTGTCTGTGTGTCCCAGGTGAGCTGCAGTGTCAGTCATCTCAGTGATTGGTGCTTTTAGCGGAAGGTTAAGGGTGCTGTGGTCAACTGTCAAGGCGTCATTGGCATCAAGAGCCAAATTTAGCCAAAGTCAATTAGAGGTGGGACAGCTTACCTAGATTCAGATATTTGTGGAGCAGTTTAGTAAAAGGAGCATGTCCCTGCAAATTTAAATTATTTTATGAATCCTTGGACCATAACTGCAAATTTTCTCTTAGCTAAAGAGAAATAACTATGTCACTGTACCGAATCCAAATTTATATTCAAGATACAGTTTTGTGTTTGTGAGCAGATTATGAGACAACCACCACGTCTTCTACGTAGACAAACCCAAAAACTTTATAGTTGTTTAGTATTGTTTGTTGTTGTTTTGCATCTCTGTATCGTTACACGTCTCTCTGTGGTTTTGCGGTCATTTTGTGTCTCTCTCTTTAATTCTCATTTTTGTCTCTTTTAGGTTGTTTTCCCTCTTTTAATAGTAATAGCGTGTCTCTTTGCAGCTGTTTTGCATCTCTTTGTAGGTATTTTGTGCCTCTTTGTGGTCTTGTTGTGTTTCTTTGTAGTTGTTACTTTTAGGTCGCTCTGACTCTCATCTTGGTTGACATTGGCCCCAACATGTTAGGCCCCTTCATTAATCCATCACAATAATCAGTCACTTACCTGATCCTGATGTTCTCCTTACTGCTACAGCAGCTACCCCTCAGCGTCACTTGTGGTTGTCGTGCATCTTTCATTTTCTCTTCTGGTATATTTCAGAATAGATTTGTTCTGTTGGTTGAAAGAAAAGATGCAGAACTGAAGTGTTTTGTTCGTGTTGAGATAAGCCTGTCAAAATTGTCCTGCCACAACTGATCCACCCTGACACCCCTCTCTGCAAACATTATGCAAAAACCTTCAAAAGAATTTAAAAAAAGCAACAACTGTGGTGCAGGTTATATGTTTGTCAAGCAGAAAAGAAATCTGATCAGCCTTGATATTGAACAGATATTTAATATTTAAGGATCAAGAGCCAAAATGCAAAGATCACGTTATTCTTACTTTTTTGATTTACCACCATTGTTAGCAGTAGTGGAAGAAGTATTCAGATCCTTTACTTCAGTAAAAGAACAAATACCACCCTGTGAAAATACTCTGTTACAAGCAAAATTCCTGCATTGAAAATGGTACTTAGGTAAAAGTAAGTAAATATAGTCATGCAGACAAATCTTAAAATATATATATATATGAAATATATAAAGTAGAAAAAACACTCTGAAACTCAAATGTATGAAAAAAAGAAGAAAATCCAAAAAACTAAAAAATTGTTTTTTTAAAAACTAAACACCCACCAAAACTCAAAATGATTGAAAAAAAAAAGATTATCAAAACAATTGGCAATTCATTTTCTGTGAATCGACTGATAAATAAATCAACTAATCATGGCAGCTGTACTTGGGTAACTGTGGTAATTTAATTTATAACAAAACATCATGTTTCATAAAACTCTTATTATTATTTTAATGCAAAAAAAGTTAGAAAAGCTGTCAGATAAATGTAGTGAAGTAAAAAGCACAATATTTCCCTCTGAAACGTAGTGGAGTAAAAGTATGAAAACAAAATACTCAAGTAAAGGACAAGTACCTCAAAGTCATACTACTAGCTAGTTAATGCATTTGGGACCCCTGAGCCCTCAGACCCCTTTGGCCAGATACTCCCGTCCATAACTATAAGATACTGTAGCGTCTGGATCTTGTTCTGAATTCACCGCTGTCTAAATCTGTCTTCACCACCAGCACATAAAGTTTCGTGATAAGTAAAAAGACGGTGACGTTTAGCATCGGCTCAGAATCACAGTAGCAGTAAATATCGTCGGGCTGACTGATGAGTTATTTTTAGACGAGACGATCATGGCGCTCGCACCGATGCCTCTGTGATGAAATCAATTGAGTGGAATGATGACTTATCATTATCCATTGTCTTGCAATTACCTAGCTGGGATGGTGAGATAGATGACTTTCCCAGTGGCCCATAAACATAATTTGACACTTTGCCCCGGCGCTCTCTGTTTATACCGTCTGTCAGTCGAATATTTAAGCCAATCACCATTCACCATTCTCACGCATCGCCAGCCTCAACTGTAGCTTCCAGTGTTTTCTCTTTTGCAGTACGGCTATGAGTGTGTCAGGATGCTATAGACATATTTCATATACCTAGGGTTCGTGCGGAGCCTTTATGTATGCAGCTTCATGTATGTGGATTCCTCTGCAGAGAGACTTGAAGCTGCATTCGTAGGTTCCTCCAGACCATCATCATCTTCTACATGTTAATGTCAGAGTGCGTCTTAGCTGGTGTTTTAATTTTAATTTTTCTCTTTTTTTGTTCACTTATAACGCATATTAATATACATTTTAGTCCTTCTTTGTAGTAACTTCATTTTTTGTTCTTTTTGCGTTGTTCATTGCTTGTTTTGGAGTTGTATATTTCGATTTTGTATTTTTTGTTGTGTGTTGTCTGCCTGTAACTTATGTTGCTTACTGTCTTAGCCATGACACTCTTAAAAAAGAGATTTTTAATCTCAGGAGTTAGGTTTTTTTCTGTTCTGGTAAAGTGAAGGTTAAATAAACAAATAATATTTTGAGATTAGTCTCTGCAGGACACAAACAAATTGCTACACCGCTGTACTTTCACATATTGATTAGGACTTTGAACAATGTATGAGCTTTTTTACAGCTTTTTTTCAAGCCTGAAGCCAGTTTCCTAAAAATGTGAATAATAAGAGTTATTGCTTGAATTGATAATCCCTCCACAAGTCACATTGTTCTTGTTTATTCAAATGTTTTCACTCTCGCTGTGTCCTGGTGTGCAGAGCAGTCATCCGTCGTTTTCCAATTATTCAGATATCTATATTTTCTTTCCAACAGCCTCAGTCTTATTTTTTTCTATTTTGCATTTCTTTGATATTTTTTTCTTCTTCTGCTTGTCCCTTTGTCCTCCCTCATCTTTATCTTCCTGCCATTTACCTTACCTCATTCGCTTTTCATCCTCTGTTGTCTGGTTGCCATGGTGAAGCGGTTGCCCCACGTGTGTGTGTGTGTGTGTGTGTGTGTGTGTGTGTGTGTGTGTGTGTGTGTGTGTGTGTGTGTGTGTGTGTGTGTGTGTGTGTTAAGGGAGGTCATGGGCGCCCAATCAATTGTCTGTGTCTGTGACTACGCTGGTTGAGCAGATGCTACCATCCAATCAAATGTCTCATTCAGTCAGGTAAAATTGGTGATTTGTAATCAACATTGCAGACTTTACACACACATACACACGTTTTGGACAAAAATGGGCCTTTTCTCCACCTCATCAGGATGCCAGTTGGTGTGTGTGTGTGTGTGTGTGTGTGTGTGTGTGTGTGTGTGTGTGTGTGTGTGTGTGTGTGTGTTCTCACAAATACAGTGTGCTTATGTGTTAATAAGTGTACATGGTGTAAATGCCTGCTGGCTGTGTGAAAGAAGGCTGTCGGGGTGCTGATATGTAGAATGATCCGTCCTCCAGTTTCCTGTAATCCCGCTCACATGAGAGGCTGCCAGCGCAGCAGCCAGCCTACAGAAAGCAGACTGAGTCTTGGAAAGGCACTTGACATTTCACTGGCATTTCACAGAGAGGACCCCGGAGGCTCTAACTGGGCTCCTCATTAATTCCCCCTCTCTCCTTTTCCAAACACACGTTAGCTAAGGCCCAGGGAGGGTTTGCTGAAACTTTGTCAGCACTGGGACCCAATTGAGATAGGTCGTCAAAGAGGGAGAGGAGCTAATGAAAACAGACTGCTACTCATGTAAGGACTCGAGAGACATTGGTCTTCTGGTGATTTTGGTGAGAGTGGAGCATTTCTATGTAATGCAGCTCGAAGGGTGAGCAGGTACATGAAGATAAATCAAACGATATGTGCATTCACATACATTTCAACGATTTGTCAGCCTAATTACTGAAGATTTAAATACACAGGGAGTGACTTACAAAACAAATACTGACGTTCACTCTATCCTTCAGTTCCTGTTTCCAAAAGTTGTATCTCCACCTGAGACCCGCAAGGAAAATTATTATTTTTTTTTTTTTTTTATTTAAACCTGTGAAACCTGAACCTAGTTTTCTTAAAAAAAAAACATGGGAAAAAGGCAATCAGCAAAGACGATATGACCTAAAAATAGAAAAAAAGGAAAGAAGTAAAAGAAAATGATGTGAATTTTTTTTAAAAGAAAAAGTAAGTAAGATACAAACAGACAATGCAAACAAGACTTAGGAAATCTGCTTATCATTAGCTTATCATCATCATCAAACATTATCATTTTGTAGAATAATTTTAACATGTAATTATAATAATTACAGATATAGTTTTTCCCCAGCTTTTCCTTTTTTCCTTGCGCATTTTTCCACAGCTTTTTCTCTAAATCTGCTAATTTCTTGCAATTTGTGGAACATTTCTTACTAAATTGCTTCTTGTTTTTTTCCCATTTTTTGAAAGAAATAGCACAAATTCCCTCAGGCTTCAAAGGTTTAAATATTTTTGAAAGGCATCTAAAAGCAGCACAAGTAAAGTGATGTCAATTCAAGTGTCAAAGGGTTAATTAATTGGGATATAAGAAACATAATGAAAAGAATTTTTTAGCAAAGATGCCATTGATTTATGTTTTATAACATGTTCATTGTAGTGGACAGGGATCAGAATACCTGTTTGCAATACAGGTAATCTACATCTTATGCTTTCTTGATTACTTTGAACAGTCTTTGTGCTGCACTCATTGCTCTGTTTCCTGAAGGATAGAAAACGGTTGAAAATGAGACGGATCAAGTCCCTTTGGACAGGGGTTAAAATGTGTATTTTCAAAGGCTTAAATTAACTGACACTTTTAAAAACTTGATATAATATAGTGAAGACTCTCATAAACAAATAAAAAAAAACATCCTTATTAAGAAGAGAAACAATATATCTTTATAAATTCGATAACTTGCTGCAATTGTTCCCATTTTGAAAAAGAAGGTACGCTCTGTAGGTCACACCTCTTTGTGTATTACATCATTAGAAAGCCCAGGATGTGCTTTACACAGTACGCCAGGACCCAGATCGACTGTACGTGTGGTGTTTGAAATAAAGGCCTCAGTGTCGTGCCGTGTATATAACTAGATCCCAAAGCCTGGCAGGTAACGTTAATAAAACAGATGCAATCTTTACATTACGCTTCATTTTTGACTTTTCCACTAATGAATATTGCAGAAACAGAAGAGTAATCGATGGTCTGTTACTCATGCAGTGACCGTGTTTTCTGATGTCGCAGACTTATTCTGCCTCAGTACACAGCTGCCATCCTATGGAAAACTAAGTGCACTGCATGCCATTTGGCCTTCTGCCCAATGCCATCGAAACTCAGTGGCAAAATATTGGGCTCACAATATATTCATACACATACTGAACAAAGCGTAATTGTATTTTTGTCTGATTTTTTACATTGGATCAGTTGTAAAGAAAATTAATGTAGGAGCTCCGTGATGAAAGTAATATGCCAGTAATATGATACATACAGACACCTGCACGCATGTTTAATCTCTTTACAGATGAACAAGGTGAGACACACACACACACACACACACACACACACACACACACACACACACACACACACAGAAAGACAAAGGTTTCACTAATCATAATTTTCATGATCATTAACCCCGTAAAACATTGGGTGAAGGCAATTAGCCAAGTAACCTAAAATAACCTAAAAAGTAGCAGATTTTAAAAAAAAAACAAAAAAAACTAAAAGAAACAAAGAAATTACCTGCAAAAAAGAGCTTAACATGTAAATAAATAAGATATGTAATGTATAATTACAGTTATTTAGTTTACTGGGCAAGTATCTAATCATTTTCTCACTCTCTTTTTTTCATTTATTTTCAGTTCATCGTCTGGTCAGCTTTTCCTGATTTCTTGGAATCTGCGGGATATCTCTTTCCCTGTTGCTTGATGCCCTCTTAGCCACATTTTCTTTTTTTTAAATTGTATGTTTATTTGGAATGAACAAACAAGTACAGCATTACATCGTTTAGAAAAAACTGAAGCAAGTGGCATTCCAGTTTTTTTGTTTTAGACCAGAATAAAAAGAGACATCCATCGTCCAGGCATCAAAGTTCAGAGAAGGATAAACTCAAATTGTGGATCAGGTGTCAGTCCCCTCCAGAATCCACTCTCCTCATATTAATGTGATGCGGTAACATAAATAAGTGCACTGAGGTAGCACAGGTGGAGACAGTTTTCACTTAAAGCCTGGATTTACTAAAAGCCCAGGACAGATAGAGTCCATAGATAAGCACAGGTTCGCTTGTAGAAGGTTCTGGCATGGTTTAAAGCGAGCAAGAACAGTTAGTATAACATGTTAATATAACATAACAATGTACAAAAAACGTGGGGGGGTATTCCTGCCTCCGCTGCCACATAATTAGTCGACAATAGCCAGTCACAAAAATAAAATAGGTAAGTTACAGAGCAATATTACCAGTGGGGTCCTCTTAGCCACATTTTCAACAGAAATCAAACCAATTTGCTAAGGTTTCAAAGGTTTAAATGCTTGTGGAAGGTGTCTGAACATAGCACAAGAAAACTAATGCCAGTCCAGGTTTCAGAGGGTTAAAGTTCATGATTTTAGTAGTTTAACAGACATGCAAGTCCCAAAGCACCATCCAATGCGACACTACATGAGGCTAAAATTGGCTAAAGCAGATCACATTTGAAGAGCTTCAATTTCCAGCAAAACCCTTTCTAGATAAATAAAGGTGGAAACATCACCTGGGGTGCAATTTATGTGTTTTCTTGTCTTATTAAGGCTACCATGGCCTTTACTGTGAAGAGGAGTACAATGAGTGTCTGTCCGCCCCCTGCCAAAATTACGCCACCTGCAGGGACCTCATCAATGCCTATGAGTGTGTCTGCACACCACAGTTTGAAGGTAAGTATGTACACATGTATGAGTGAGTGAGGGATTATTTTCAGATGCAGGCGCACATATGTAAATTTGCTTTACTTCTATATAGACTATCACGTGTTACGGTTTTATAGGACATGTTCTCTCTGTGTGTGTGTGTGTGTGTGTGTGTGTGTGTGTGTGTGTGTGTGTGTGTGTGTGTGTGTGTGTGTGTGTGTGTTGTGCAGGCAGACACTGTGAAATCTACAAGGATCCGTGTCTGAAAATTCACTGCCAGAATGGAGGCCACTGCGAGAGTTCAGGGCTGAACGTTTCCTGTGTCTGCCCCCCTGGATACCTGGGTGAGCACTGGTCCCATAATCAGACTGAACACTAACAGACTAACTGTCTGTTAGTATGACTCACATGATATAGTTAGAAAAGCTGGACGCTATGGTAAATGATGCTTGTAATAGATTGAATTTCAAAAAAAAAAAAAAAAAAAACTGCATTCATGCTGAAAGGGACACTTCACCCCTGAATTACATAACCTGTAGTGCTTTTATCGATCTCGATTGTTTCGGTGTGAGTAGCCAAGTGTTGGAGGTATCAGTTGTAGAGATGTCTGCCTCCTCTGGAATTATAGAACTAGATGGCATTCAGCTTGTGGTGCTCAAGCGCTTAAAAAATACATTTGAAAAACTAAACAGCAGTGTCTCTTCCCAGAAATCATGACCCTGTTACTCAAGACAACCCACAGACCTTATTGTGAGCAGTTTAACGTAGGAACTATTTTCTACACTACACCTACCAACCGTATCACTGCGCAGAAGGTGGTGTTCATCTACTGCTAGCTCACCAAGCACCACTGAGCGAACTCACGTTACAGCTCAGCCGAGGAGGACGCCTTTAATGTTTACATCTCGTGCAATCACTTGCAGGTGCCTCTCATCCACGAGTAGATGCACGCTTCCTTCTGTGCTGTGATATGGTTGGTGGGTGGAGTTTGGTAACAATCGGGCAATGATTTCTGGAAAGAGGCATTGCTGTTCAGATTTTCAAATTGATTTTTTTGTTGACGCCACAAGCCAAATGCCAACTAGTTCCATTATACTGGAGAGAGGATTGATATCTCCAACTCACACCAAAACAATCTATATTGTTTATTGTATATTGTTGATCTACAATCTATAGTTTCATTTTGAAGTGTCCCTTTAACATAGAATAACATGAGTTGTCCATCCTTTACAGTTTGTGATAAACTGTAACACGTTACATCTCTGCACTTTGCTGTTAAACCCTAAAGTGTTCGAAAACAATTTCATCAGGAGTCACAATACCGGCCTCAGTTTCTGCTCCCCAGCTTTGTTGCTCTGCTTGTTATTGAACGCAACCTTACCTGTCCACTTAGGGGAGAAGTGTGAGGTCGATATCAACGAGTGCGAGAGCAACCCCTGTCACCATGGAGGCACCTGCATTGACCAGTCAAACGGCTTCACCTGTCACTGTCAACCTGGGTGGGTGGGGCCCGGCTGTGAGATCCGTAAGTCAGCATGTCGGAGAACTTCTGCTCAGCTATTAATCTAAAGTCTGACATGCGGAAAGCCACATGCCTCTGTGTGTGTGTGTGTGTGTGTGTGTGTGTGTGTGTGTGTGTGTCTCAGACCTGCAGTGGAAGCCAGCACACACTGAGGACACGCTGACCAACATGCCCCGCCACTCCCTCTACATCATCATCGGAGCGCTGTGTGTGGCCTTCGTCCTCATGCTCATCATTCTCATCGTGGGCATCTGCCGCATCAGCCGCATTGAGTACCAGGGCTCGTCACGCCACGCCTACCAGGAGTTCTACAACTGCCGCAGTATTGACAGCGAGTTCAGCAATGCCATCGCCTCCATCCGCCACGCCAGGTCAGTGCCAGGGTTTGTTGTATATTGATTAAAGTCTTAACCCTTTGAAACCTGAGTAGTTTGGCTTGATTCCTTTCAAAAACATGAGAAGAAGGCAATGAGCAACAGAAGAAGAAATGACCCAAAAAAAAAAAAGAAAATTACCTGAAAATTAAAAATTAAAAAACAAAAACAAGCAGAAAAAAAGACAAACAGAATTTGGAAGTAAAAAAATGCTTTAAAATTATAATAATTCTCTAACATAATGTAAATTAGATTAGATTGGATTTTTTTTTTTAAAAAATAATAATTTTTTAAAATACACTTATTTTTTGCAATTTGTGGAACATTTCTTACCAAGTTGCTCATTGCCTTTATTTTCCGTGTTTTTGAAAGAAATCGCACCAGTTTGTTCAAGTGTAAATGTTTAGATGCTTGTGAAAGGCAATGTGTTGTGGTAGCTTAATGTCCCTAACAGCTTTATGTAAGTTTTTATGTGGTGGTGCACTTTTTAGGGATAATTCCACCAATTTTACCAATAAGTGTCAGTTATTACTCACAATTTTAACTTAAGATCCCCTGAATCCCTTTTTTCCGGAGCTTGTGGTCCATGTCATACAGTCGAAAACTCAGAAATAGGCGAGTGAGTCAACTGCTGTTTCCATACTCAGTTTAGAAGTCATGGAGAGTACGACTCAGTCTCTGAAAACAGCTCTGTTACTCTGGAGGAGCTTTCTCTGCGGGTTATATTCTCAGTTCTGGCTGGAAGACTTATTTACAAACTGTGGATGTTAAAAACACAGGGGCATTTAAAGGTCCCGTGTGTAGAATTTAGGGCCATCTATTGGCAGAAATTGAATATAATATTCATAACTATGTTTTCATTGGTTATGATCATCTGAAAATAAGAATCGTTGTCATTTTGTTACCTCAGAATGAGCCGTTTATGTCGGCGTACAGATCAGGTCCTCTTTCACAGAATCTGCCATGTTGTTCTACGGTGGTCCAGAATGGACAAACCAAACGCTGGCTCTGGATCGAGCCATTTGTGCTTTCACGTTGGCAACCGTAGCTCCGCTACACACTTTGCACATCGGAGAAGTTTCAGTTACGCAACCTGACTGCTAGATGCCAACACTAGACCTTTAATAGGCAGGGAGGGTCTAACAAAAACACAATATTGAGTTGCATTACTGGATCCAGTGGTTTTAAGCTCAAACCGAGTATATCTCAGGCCCCTTAACTTTACAGAGTGTAACATTAAGCACTAAAATGCCCTTTTAATAAAAGATCATGTTTGTTTGCCACTGTGGATAAAAGGGTGGTGCAAAGTATTTCCCACAACATTGTGAACAAATCTGCACCTCCCTATCTGAATATCTTAACCTGGTAATAAAAAAACAGCCACTCCAGCACCTGGAGGGGCTGTCTAACAAATTTAATTACTATGACATCTGAAATATGTTTTTGGCGGAAAACTTTTTCATACACAGCCACATGTTAGTGGAACAAGCAGCTGATATCACTTAAACTAAACCCAGCTGAGGGAGGTTTTAAATCAGATCTCAAGAAACAGTTGCAGCTATATAAATGTCTTATTGTCTGTTTGTGTTTTTTAAGTTTAATGTCATTCATGCTTTACACGTTGGTATTCAATCTGCCATCTTGTACTGCGATAGAAGATGAAAAAAAAAAAACAAACAATGGTGAAAAAAAGGCTTTTTGTGTATTCTTATCTTGCATTTTAAATACCTAATATGGAGTTTGCCATTGTGAACATCCTGTCATGTATTTTTTTTTTTTATTTTGTCAAATAAATCCATCTATCCATCTACCCTATCACTATACCTGTACCAACAAAAGAGGGACTACATTGCCAAACTATATTTAATGATGCAGTACTGACGCACTGTTTGTGTTTCTGATTTCGTACCAGATTTGGCAAGAAGTCCAGGCCTGCCATGTACGATGCTACTCCCATCGCCTATGAAGACTACAGTCCTGACGACAAGCCCTTGGTTACCCTCATCAAGACGAAGGATTTGTAAAACACAACCATCGCAACACGTCACGAGCTGTACACACATGTACACATCTGCATACACACACATACAGTATATACATATATATACAGAAAGTCAGCATAAATCTTGAAGTATTTCTTAAGAAAAAAAATAACAGCAAAATAAAATTGAATGTAAAGTGAAGAAAAAAAAAACATACTCTGTAGTTTCAAAAGAACAAATCTGGAATTTGATACATCTATTTTCCTGTCAAAGTCCACGATAAGGCTTTATTGTAGCATAAGAGCATTCATTGCATTAAGTTATTGATGATGAGCGACACCACCAGTAACCTCTGCTGTACAAGAGCAATGACTTTAGTCTGCACCAGACTGTCTGTCTGTCGGCAGGGCCAGAAACCCACGAGCCTAAATTTGTAAACTCAGCAGACAGTGCTGACAGCAGTCCTTACAGGTGTGGTAGAAATAGGTGCACTCCTCTTTGTGCATACACTGTATCTTTTTCTATATCTAAAAGACAAAATCTGCAGTAGGTTGCCTTACTTCGTGCATGGTTAGATTAGATGTTCTCTCTGCGTTATTTTAAAACCCTTTGTACTTGGTTTCTTTTCATTGCAGTTGTATTTCTCGCTGTCAAGATTGTGCCAAATATTTTCTTTGGGTAATTTGTGGTTAGTAGATGAAATACACACACGTATAAAATACTAGTCACAGAATTTTTCATTTTTAAAATACATATTGTCCTGTTATTTACATGCAAGTTTCTCAATGGTGTATGAATAGAAAAGAAAGTGGGTTTACTGGAATTCTGTGACCCTACCATCCTACTGTATGTATTTCAGTGATATTTAGGAGAATAGGTAGGTATATTGCTCAGTGGACAGAAAAATAGTTGGTTTTACTCAGTGTACCTGTTTATGCCAGTGTACAAATTCACCTCTAGTATAGACAGTGTTGAATAGTTTCTGGGTGAGAGTTTTCTTTGCTGGCTTCAGGGTGGAGACGAGGGAGGACGGGGAGACTGAGAGGAACGATATCTACTCCAGAATATATGTGCTTCTGTGTCCTGCCAATGGAAAACTGTCCGTGCAGCTGTGTTGTTCCTCTCAAGGTCAAGCAGTGTTTTAGGCTCAGCTAATCCTCACATTATTTTTCTCTCATTTGAAACACAGCAACCACATGATTACTATTATCTCTGTTGAATGATGTAAACAATAAAGATTCAAGTGAACATAATCTACAGTGCTCGCCTGCTGTCTCATGTGAATTCTGCCTAAAAGTACGTTATTGTTCCCTGCAGTGACGACTGTAAATAGTGGTAACTGGGTTTTTTTGTACATGACCGAAAATGTTTTTTTCACTTATGCATGCTGAATCATCACTACTCAATCAATAACAATTGCAAGCAAGATTGTTTTGAACAAGGGGGTTTGCAGCAGTAACTATCAGAAAAAGGAAAAAAAAAGCATGATGACGCAAAGCATGTTTGAACATATTAAGGCTTATCAAGTCTAAATTATCCAATCAACTTTTCTAATGGGTCTGCGTGAGCATTCATTAATATGTTTTATTGCAAGGTGGCTACTCTGCAGTGGGCTATAGATGATAATTTTGTACTTAAACTTCACGCCACTGTTGGTGAAAGCAAACAAATCTGTCAAGACACTAAAATTCTCTGTTTTTCTCCGAGACTTTTACTTTTTTAGATTTGGAGTCCATAGTTAGTATGGCTACACTCAAGACTAGCCACCAGTTATTGAAGTTCAGAAAAAGGAGAAGGCACCAGGCTGTAGATGTAGGAATCACATTTTAGTTGACGAAATGTTACAAAAAAAAATTTAAAGTCCTTTTAGGTGTACAACAATAATAACTGAAAAATCAAAATGTAAAAAACAAAAAAAATAGCCATTATTCATTTCCGTTTAATTTTTTGTCAAAGCCACAGGAAGACACAGGAGAGGGTCTTCAGATCTGCATACAGCTCCAAAGATAAGTCAAGGTCAACAAAACAATTCTATAGGAATGTTGTTTGTTTGTTTGTTTTTGAATGCATGCATCACACCATGTAGTATTAGTACTTTTACTTATGTAAAGGATCTGAATACTTTGTCCACCACTGATCTTTCTGCAGTGTCCCAAGGTCATACCCACCAGACTGCAGCGTCTGCCGTGGGAAAGTCCTTTTATGGAGTGTTTGTAATGAGAACAACCTCAGTGACCTCAGGCTTTATCCAGATGTTCCCCATGTAAACATCTCTAAATACAGCCTCAGACTGCGGAGTCATGTTGCTCTACATATATCATGTGTGCACACAAACACACACACATATATCGCAGGAGTACCAGATGTTATTGATGGCTCTCACCTTTGCTTATGGTCTGCTTTGGAGTCTGTGTGTGTGACCTTTGCCCTCTGTTTGCCCTGGAGGCTCAGAGTATTCCCTGTCTGGCTCGACACAGCTCTCAAAACACATCGTCTCTTTCAAGGCTTCTCACTGGGCTTAAACCAACTGTGTAGTTTCATTACAAATTAGTATCGCTTTTCAGAAAATACACAGAATTACTACCCAATAGTTAAAATTTGTAGCCTACAATATTTTGGAAGCAGTTAAACTAATTCATTCAGCAATTTCCACAAAATAATGAATGACGCTTAAGTGAATTCCCAGACTGCACTTTTAGAAAAGCAAGGTCATACAAAGCAGTCTCAGTTCAAAACAGTCAGGCCGACTTAATGTTTTTGGTACAGCTTGTTTTTAAAAGCTTAAGAACAGAAAGTGTGGGCATGACTGTGGCAGCTCACCAAAACTTTGTCCTTAGCTGCCTTTGTGAAACTTGGGAATATGGAAATGGAATATTTAAACTAACCGCGCTGTTGTTGCCCCTAACCACAGAAATAATGCCATGCCATTTATGTTTGGTTTTTATATGATCATTTCCATTTTAACTGCATTCCTGTTCTGACAGCTACTCTGGTTTGGATGACTCATCTTCCGAGGCCTTGAAATCCTCTTTATAATGGTCCTAAATATCATTACAGTGTATTTTGTGGTCCAGCTGAAAAAAAATCATTCATTTTTAATGCTGAACTTAAATTAAATGAATATGGGTGCTTATGTATGTTTTTAATCAAATGTGAGTGAGAGATTTAGCTACTCAGTTGTTACATCAACTAATTTACTGCCAGTGTCTCAAGAGGAGACAGTCCTTTTCTTAAAAGTATACAGTGCAGGATTTTCTAAAACAAACAAACAAGAAAACAATATATAGACTTTTTACAAAAGCAACTCTGTCCTCTGCCAGTATTTTCTTATTTTCTTCTAATTTTGGGTTTGGGATGTTTCTGTGCACAGTGCGCAGCTGAAGGGACTTTACAAAAAGGTAGCAACCAGGCGCCAGATTATGAGCAGCACCATAGGTGTAGATTTCAGGTGAGACACAGGGGACAGTCCCCCTCAATATTTAGAACACATGCATTTATCATCCCCAATAAAAAACCCCATTAAAATAGACTTTTATTTTGAAAAGATTAAGGACATTTACACCTTAAATTGATGCAGAAAGGCACACATTTGTGCATGAAAATTAAACAGAATGCAGAAAATTCCATGTTTGATGCTCACAAATTTCCAGTACAGGACTCCCAAATCCCTGGTTTTACAGGTGTATGCCCAATGTTGTAAAAAAAACCCAAAAAAACCCTACACACCAAGACAGCCACAGAACCAAAACAAACAAACAAAAATTCAAATATAGCAAGGTAAAACCCCAAGCGGACAAAGCTAATTCCAAAATGAGAATGATCTGTGGTTGGCTTTTGCTTTCACTTTTGCAGGTGATGTTACTGTTTACAAACAATAACCGACAATTTCAGCATAGTAAACCTTTAAAGTGATAAATATGACAAAATAAACATTACAGATTGGCCTACAGGCCTTTCTCAGTTTACAGCCTCTAAATCTGGTGGCCTGCTAACCATTTTCTAATATGCATAAAATCCATCAAAACAGAGCTTTTTTAATATAAAAAATATGTCCTCGAATTCTAGTAACCCTCCTGCATACACCCGACTGTGCTGCTGGGACTGGATTCTCCTCTTAGCAAAGATGAGTGACGACAGCAAATGTTTAAAGGCTGAAAAGAGGATTCATTTATTTTACCCAGTGTTAGGAAGGTAACTTTTGAAATGTAATAGATTACAGATTACTGGTAACCCTGTTCAAATATAATAAGTACTGTAACTATTGTAGTTAATTCTTTAAATTAATGTTACTTACCAAATTAGATTATTTTTAATTACTTTTCAAACAAATGTTTTCCATCGAGCAATAAAGCTGAAAAATCTCAGCAAAGGGGTCAAGACATAAGAAGATATTCCTGTATGACAAAACGAATTAAAGCAACAGACTGAATGTTAAATTCAACATATTAACTTTAAACTGAAAAAAATATAGCTGGAAAAAATACTTTGCAAATGGGCTTGATTTCTTTGAAAAACGTGGGAAAAAGTTTCAAGTCATGAGTCATAAGAAAATTACCTAAACTTTTCATCATCAAAAGTATTTGTCATTTATTTTATGAATGCCTTTGCGTTAAATTATTTTGGATGGAAACAGAACATTTCTTTAAAACACTGACTAGTGCAAGGGTTCAACTAGAAAAAAGACATATAATATTTTTGTATGATAAAAATGGACAGTCAGAATTTTAAAAAATTGGATTTATTATGGAAAATATTACATTAATAAATGTAAGTGGAATCAAAAGAAACCCAAAATACAAGAATTCAAAATAAAAAAATGTAACATTTTATACAAACACTAGATGGACAGAAAAAAGCGAAGCTGATATCAAATATTTAAAAAAATAAATAAATAAAAAATATTTGTGTTGAATACTTTGGACAGTACCCCTATGTATACATGTAAATAGTTGTAAATAGTTTTTTTCACTTCTTTATTTTTCTTATATCTTATTTCCTGTTTGTCACATGACCAAATTTGTAAATATGCTTAAGTAATGTATGGAATAAATGGAAAAAAAAATAAAAAATACAAAACACCCCGCAACTTGTCGTTTCCCTGAAGCACCTGAACGCCTCAGAGCGCAGGTACCTCCACCTGCTGGCCGGTGTGATAACTACAGCCAGGCGGAGCGACACATCCTTCATCTCCGACCAGTCCAGAGTGAAGGAGGACAGAGAGGCAAGCCGTGAAAGCGAACAGATGTGAACCGGACTACGAAAAGAGAACAAGCTGTAGTTACAGACGGACCTTTCATTGCGCTAATATGTGGCAACCCGCGTCGGAGCGACTGCAGGTAAGACCCGGCTGTGCGCGAGACGCGTATTGTCGACAGTAAATAAACGGTTGAGCCGCGTGAACAGCCTCCGAAACCCGCCGTGTGTGTGCATGGCTCCAGCCTGCACAGACTTGCTCCGGTTTCTGAGCGGCCACAGATGTTTTGTGAGCACCGTGAATGTTGTTAGTCGTCTTAGACGCGTCGGGAGTCAGTTGTCGGTACCTAAAGACTCATTTTCTTTGCAAAGCTCTCTGTCTCAGTGATACGTTTAAACGCACAGATTCACGTTACGCAAGCCGCCGGGGGTACAGTGCAACAATGTGTACCTCCGCTGTATTCCTGGGCTAATGTGGAGATTTTCCCTAAAATATCCCACACAAGCATGCCACTGTTGTGTTGAAAGGTTTATTTTTGGCCCACAGGCCTGATTCTGTACCTTCACAGTAACATATGAGTGCAGCTGCAGGCCTCCTCCTCCTGTTGTCACTCAATTTTTCCTTCACATCAGGATGCTTAATCTACAGTTTTCCTCTTTATTCCCGTGTGAAATCGTTAAAAAAAAGAGAGCAGGCTGTGGTCCGTAACCTGCCGCCTGTGACCTGTTAAGAAATGGTGAAAAACATCGTTCATGACACGTAGTTTGATATCCAGGGGCAAGCCGTGCACCGAGCCTGGCTTCATGTCTCCTGCAGACGTAATGCTCTCCAGATGTCGGCCTGCGGACTGCTGCCTGCCAAGTGAACTTGCACAATCGCTTCTTCTGCCCAGCCGTCAAGAAGATGAAATCACGATTTATTTAAACCGAGAGTTCCGGTGTTCAGATGTGGCGTTAGAGGCCGCTGTAAATGGCCCTGTAAACACACATTTGCATGACCCCCGACTTTTCAGTTCCTCCAAACATTCAATAATGCAGGGGCGTCCAAACGTTTTTTTGAATGGGGGCCAGATTAGATAATGTGAAAATACTTCGGGACCAGCTGCTTCGTGCATCATGTGGGTTATTTGGGGGGAAAAAAAAACATACAAATGAGACAAACACAACTTTTTCTTCTTTCAGTGAAAAGGAATTTGCTGTCGGCTTCACACATCTTTTCTGTAGGGTTCATAGGGAACCCCAATGTGTCCCAAAACCTGGAAATGAATTAGCATTGCTGCACCTCCAGTCCCCTCGTCTCAAAGTCAGATATTTAAAAATAGTATTTTGGTCAAAAGCTGCAAATAAGGTCTGTAGTTAACACAAGCTCAATAGACTTTACTCTGCAACATAAAATATATCAGTATATACTTAACTTTGAAGCTTTTTTGTGTCTTAAAAAAGGCAGTTGCTAACAAGTGACTAAATCAGACTACAAAATGTCAAAGCCTCATTGCAGTGGCAACCGTAGTTCAACGCATAGTTTGGTCTAGCCTATTAATAGCTTTTAACTTCTGGTGATTATATTTTGACCTCAAAAATCCTGAAAGTGTTGTTCATTTGCCGAACAAAACCTGAAAGTGTCATAAACGTTTGTTTACCACTAGGGATACAACAATGCATCATGAGGCAATTAAAAATCGCTAAAAAATATTTGAGATTCAAATCGGTGAGATGAAAAATGAACCGCGACACTCTTTTTGAACAGCAGAGGGTGTAATCTACTTTTGACTTTGCTTGCTCGACGTGCCACGTCGCTACGTGTTCAACATCCTACGTCATGTTCGAGACTAGAGACAGCTCGCCAACCTAAATAAGACAAAGCAAAGGCTTTGCAACAGGCGATATTAAAATAGAAGATGCACCATTGAGTTTCAAATAGGAAGCATGGCAGCGTTTTTTCTTTTAGTCAGACAGTAATAAAGGCAAGAAGATAACAGAAAAACAGTCTGCAAATATTGCAAGAGTACTTTGCTGTGGCAGTCTCTGCTACCAAGGAGGAAATGTCTGCTGTCAGGTTCCCGTTTATTTGTTGTGTGTTGTCTGATCATGAAAACACATTAATTCTGTCTTCATAGTTTCTACGTGGTACGTGTCTACAAACTGTGTGATAGTCCGGCCATCGTGAGGTGAACGGAAAAAATTCAAACTGATCTGGCTTTATTAACCAAAGTGTTGGGCCACATACAGTTTATTTTGAACAACAAGGGCCACAATTGGCCCCAGGGCTGGACTTGCCTGTAATTATGTAACTGGCCTGATTCCACCTATTGGATAATGGACCAACTTTTGGATAAACAGACAGTGCTTTTATTTTTAAGCTTAACAAGTGTCATCCAGTCACCGTATATCTCACATTTTCCATAGCTTCCATGTTGCTTGAGTATATTTGGGTAGTGCATGTGAGTTAGTGAGTCATCTCCGTCACTACACTTTTCCAGCTGTCCTACACTAAGAGACAGACAACCTTACGGACATTTATGTGGTTGTAAGGTTGAACTGATTTGTTGTGAAGTTATTTTCCTATCACAAGAGTTGATTATTTGGTCATAGTGTAATTTATTGGTTTAATTGGTTAGTTATTCACAGGTCCATCTCTAATCATGTGCTGACAGACAACATTTGTACTTGGGGCCCATGTGGGCAGTAAATGGGCTAAAAAATGGGACTGTACACTGGTTCCATAATGGCTGAATGCCAATTGCCCACATGGATGGGTTTAGTGTGCCCCAGAGAAGATGTCCATTTTGGGCTCATACCCCCTTCGTACCTAGGTAGTCGTAGCATAACGCATGTGGGGCCCACTTGGTTATGCTTGGTTACACCCACCAATGTGGGCAATTGGCATGGGGCCATAATGGAACCCATTGGCAATCCCATTTCTGGGTTTGGGTACTGAAACTCGGTTCCTATATCACCGCTGCTTACCGGACTGAATCATAATATAGATTTCTGCCTCATTTCGGTGCCACATTGAGAGAGCGAGCCAGCCTGTGTGTGTGCTGGTGACGGTGAGGCCGTAGTGGCCGCAGCAGAGAGTATGAAGTTAAGAAGCAGTGCAGTGTGTGAACAGTTTGGGCTCTTTATCAATGAATAAATGCCACAACTCATCAAGACCCGAACCAAGCTCCCGCGTCTTGATTTGACCTGCTGATTAAAGCAAAGGGGGTTAGCACAGAAGTTAGCAAGCTCAGTTAGCCTCCCAGGCCTCTTTAAGGTGGACTGTTAAGACCGTTATGGTGGACCAGCTGTTCTCGTCATAGTGACGGTCTCAGCCTCTCCTGAACAGATAATAGAGAAATGTCTGTCTTCTGAGTCTCTCTTGTGTTAGTGAGGCAATTACAGATCCCAAATCAAAACTGGTATTTAGTGTTAAATTGTGGTAGTTGGGTTCAATTTTATTTATAAGGTGAATTTGTGAATAATGCTTTGTAGTTATCCATATTTATATATTCAAATATACTATAACAGTTTCAAGTTAGATTTCTCATTAGCAAAAAAAGTTGTTCTTTTGTGTCATCAGCTTTGTGCTTTATTTTTTTAAAAATTGGTTGAGGCACTGGTACCGTTTTAAAAGTATCATTTTGGTATCAGAAAAAAACCCACAATACCCAATCCTTATGAAGAGTATAGCATGTTTCTTCTGTCCACTTCACAGCTGTGAAAAACTGAACAAAATGCTTCACGTAATGGATGACTTTTGAGGTGAATTTGGATCAACAAACAGGGTCTTCTGTTTTTGGGGTAAACGCCAAACACTCATGAATTTTTCATTGTCTGCCGGGATCTTTTGGGTCAGTAAATAGCCTACAAGTCCAAAATAACAGTATAAGAATGAAAAACCCTTACAGTGAAAAGTGGATGTGCAATAGCAATACCTGCCTATTGCCTGCTTCGTAACCCTGGCAACGGTCATCCTTTAGACCGCCATCCTTCACCTCCGTTGAGTCACTAACGGTGGGGTTTTCTAGAGCAGAGGATGTCAGGTAGCTGATCTGGAGTGCACCAGCGTTTATTATCTTCTGTTTTGTTGTTTTCATTCACTGTGGCATCCGTCCATATTATTCTCACTTGTGCTGTCCTCTGTTGCTATAGCAACACCTAATGTCTTGCTGCATTTTTGTCTCACGCTCAGGCGGGGAAGAGGAGGGGCAAAGTAGATAAATAGAGGTATGGGGTGAGGAGATAGAGGTCGTGGCGTGAGTTAGGCATCTCCAACCACTTCGTTATTGACAGTCAGAAGTGTTTTGGAACCGAAGTGTGTGTGTTGCGATGCTGTGTGTCGGCGATGCATCGTGCCTCTCGTTGTGTTTTTCTGTCCATCTTTCTCTTCCGTTTCCCTGTCCCTCCTACCTCTCGCTGAGCACATGCCTCAATCAGGTTCAGGGGCTCTTTCTCCTGACGCAGAGGCCATGTTAGTTCAACAACAGATTGTGCAATTGGCCCCAAAATAAGCGCACACACACACACATATACACTCTCATATGCAAGCTGGCAGGCAGGGTAAGCATGCAAACACACACACAACAATATGCTTCCTTTTTGAATATCCCCATGGCTACCAAACATGTTTTTCTCCCTCCGTCAGCAGCTTTTTCTTTAGCCATGGTTTCCACTTTTGACACTTTAATGTGTGTGACTCTGACAAACAGGGCTGAGCACATAAAAAGACGTGGACCCGACAGGGCAGTTATTGCTGACTGAGGTCGAACACGGTTGGAACCAGCCACTGTGTGTGCATCTTTGCTTGTTATTGCGGCCATCTCCGCCTGCCTTTACTTGCTTCTGTCCCTCAGCCTGTCTGTCTGTCTCTTTGTCTGTCTGAGGTTGCTGTGTGGCCGCAGCTATGTTGTTGAGACTGTGGCCTCGGTGGCGAAAAGAATCCGCGAGCAGATTGGCTCAAAACTCCCATGGTTCCTTCGACACGTTGCTTTTTTTTCTTTTAGGCAGCACACATTTGGCCTCTTGTGAACAAATGGCTTTTGGCTCACTGGTTTGGCTCTTCATATTTGATGAATGGGCATAATCTCCTGTTTGCGGAAGTTACAATTTTTCAAGGTTTTCCACGGATTTGCATTTGACAGAGAGCCTTATCCGTACCATCGGTCAAAACTGAACTATCTTAACTGTGTAATTTAGTTCATTGTACTTTAGCTTTGACTATTTTTTGGTTCAGAACGCTAGCGTTGATCGCATTTTCTGGCTTCATCTATCTTTTCCCGTTAGGTCTTGGTATTATGTTCAGATCTGTATTTGCTGGATTAGGTCTAAGACTGGATTTATGGTGCTCACAAGATGCACCCAATATGTATGTTATGGGTGAAAATAGACTGCAGAAACTTACTGACATCCCCCAAATATAAAAACAATTGAACCTTAGCGATAAACAAGCTGAAAGGGATATCCAGCGCCCGTTGGGTTGTGTTTTTGTAACTTATCAAGAATAGCATGAACATCATACTCAAAATATGTGCTCATTTCCCTTATTACCTTCACCAAGGAAGCCAGTTCTAGGCATTGTTTGAGTGTTTGCTTGTTTGCAACTAAAAATTTTTATAACCAGTCGAAATTGATGTCATCAGCTTACAAATTCTGTCCAACTAACAGTCCAAAACCCAAAGACTGTTCAGTTACTATCATAAAGGACAGAGAAAAGCAGCACCATCTCACATTTGAGAGGCTAAAACCAGCATTTTTACCATTTTTGCTTGAAAAATCACTGAAACGATTAAGCGAGTATGAGAAATAGTTGATGATTATTTTTCTTACCATCGACTTGGCCTTTTCCAGGTTTTTGAAAGAAAACAAAGATTAAAATACTTGTTAAAGGAATCTGAAAGCAGCACAAAAAAAAGTGATGTCTCGGGTTTCAAAGGGTTTGTATCGCAGCAAAAAATTAATTAGCAGAGCAAGTTGATTTATGTAGCACGTTTTATACAAAACAGCAACTCAAAGTGCCTTATATAATGCATTCAAAAAGAAAGAAAAACAGCATAAATTATTGAAATGTTGACGAAAACCTTTCAAAAGGGAATTAAAAAAGTTAAGAACCAAGACTGCAGAATTGGAGGGCGAAATAGTTAAGGATGGATGTTAAGGGATCAGTCAAAGGCTCGACATAAAGGTGATCAGAATTGGTGCAAGTCTTATTTCCAGTGGATGTTTGTTCCAGCTTTGAGGAGCACGCTGACAAAATGCTGTGCCTCTACCTGAAAACCCGATAGTGTTTATTGTTTAGTTCATATTTTGGACATACTACACTGTTTTCTACCTGACAGTAGGTGAGTCATGAAACTCATTTAAATTGGCTTTGTTGTTGACAGCGTGCTGTGTTTTTGTCATTAGCGGGTCTTTTTAATCGGCCCTGGCCTCGTATAAACTATTTAAGATGTTGGGGTGGGTTCATTGTTTACGTCAAAGACTTGTTGATGTTTATATTGCCAGCCAGAAATTGCCACCCCCAGGCTCTGAGGTTTTGGCTCTTTTAATACCCGCTTCCTCCTACAGGAGTTACGCACCAATCACAACATCCGATCATTGACCTTCTCCCTCCCACACGCTGCTGTGCTCCAATCATGGTCGAGAAAAACAGGTTTTTCCTCTGCGTAGCGACCTCCCACAGTCCACTCCTGGTTTAGCCCGTTCAGACATATTTCCTCTCGTAAACTGTCCCAGGATCAGAGAGGGAGGCTGTAAACACATAGAGGGGCAGCTTAGAAAGTTACACTGCCCAGTTCTTACCATGCAATGAAATGGAGGGGACGAATCCTACTATGGCTTTAGGTAATAACTGCCTCCACATGCTGGTGAACCTCCTCTTGTTCTACTTGCAGTCCAAAGTGTATTCCCTCAATAAGTTTACAGAAGGAAAGAGGTGTTTGTGTGTTTAAATGGGGTGTGAGACACAAACAAGAGCAGGATGGAGCAGCTTGCCGCTCCAGACTGACACAGGTTTTGTTAAGCTTCAAAGAAAAGTCATTGTTTGGAGAGACACGGTTTGTTGGTTATCGTACATTTGATGTGTAACTGTAGCCTTTGTGCTGTTTATTCACTGGTAAGTTGCAGTTTGGTGCCTGTTTTGTAAGCAAAATATCTTGTTTCGGCTTAAAAGGTAACCTGTGGAATATTTGGTCACTAGTAACGCAGTTGGACTTTTTTTTTTTTACTTTGTCCTCATTTGGGCAGTGTCTTGTGTACATGCTCAAAGAAAGGTGAGCACATGGGTGAAGTGTTTCCTATAGGGCTGTAATGGTTTGTGTGTTTGTATCAGACCATCATGGCACAGGGGCTTACAGTCTAGTGCATGCAGCTGTACACACAAGCGTGAGTTTCAGCTGGAAACTTTTAGCCATATGCTGTTAGCCATATGCTGAGGTACGTTTGGGCAATATGTACCACGCTTCAGTAGCAATGTGTCCTCTGGTAGAGACATTTGGCAATACTGTCTCCACTGTGGGAGCGATTCGGGGCAGGATTCTTGCCTGATCTTTGTGACTCTCCAGTGATTTTGCTCTCAAATCCAGGTGCTACGCAAGGTTACTTGATTTGTGCAGACATGAAGGAGGAGAAAAAAGTTGTAAATACAGAATTCTGCATCATTTGAACCTTGAAACGTACTTTTTGAGTCTTTTGTTTTCTAACTAAAGTATTCTTTTGATTATATGGAAATCCCAAATAAAAGAAAATAATCAAATGTAAGGAAGTACAGTATGGTTATTTGAAACCAATTTTTAATTGAATTTACAAAACAATCATTGTATTTTGATACACGGATACTGTGATATAAAATAACACGTGCTATCATAAAAGATTCTGGCCTTATTTCCCACTCCTGTTCTGAGCCTTTTGAGAAGTCCTCAGCGGATTGTGTCTGTTTTTGACACTTTTACTACTGTTATAGCGGGTCGACAGATTATCGGCCTGGCCGATTATTGGGGCCGATATTTGGCAATTTGCTGATTATTTGTATCGGCATTTTATTTGTGATGATTGCCGATAAAATTGATTAATTATAAATTTCAAAGAAAGTGTTTGCATGCAATGAACTTCATCTTTGTAAAACCCCAGGAAGCTGTTTTTTATTTATTCGTTTTTCATATAAATTTTCACTTGATTTTATAAGAAAAAGTTGCAGGGAACTTGCTGCATGTGATGTTGAACGTTTCACTTTTGATTAAACATTTGCTAAAGGCATTTAAACAAAGTTTTGTTTTGGAGTTTGTTATATTCTAAATATTGACAGAGATTTTCATTTTTATTGTAAACACATATCGTTTCCAAGTATCAGTTATCAGTCTCATTAACTATTAATAATCAAACTTATAATTCAAAATAAATTAAGAGAAACTGATGCTCATAAAATTGTTTTTTCTGCTTTATTGAACTCACACTGAACTACGACCCCTAATTAGTCTAATAACGTCCCAAGAAATGTAGCAATACATGCAAAAGTTAGAGAAAAAAAGATTGTTGCAAACAAACAGGGATGCAAACAATGCTTGTTCTAAAATAAGCTTTGCAAATGTTATGTAAAGGACGAAAATGCATTCAACATATTTGTAAGCATACACACAATTCGTTTTGGTGCCTAAATGTAAGCAGAAGTTAGTTTAAAAGGGGTGAGTGTTGTCAGCTAGTTCAGGAGGAGCTCAAGATGTGATGCTCTTAACTTACTCAGTTGTTTGTTTCAAAGTCCTTTACCACATTAATTCTTGTGAATGGTTTTTTTGACAATGTAGATCTGATTGCAGGCGTCTTCCCCAAATTTAAACCCCAGCCTGATGACAGAGATGCAGAGTATTTTGTTATGTAAATGCACAGTGAAATGATTCTGGGCCTGGACCATGTCTGATTCTACACTTAAATGTCTTCTCTTTTGAAAATGAAAAAGATGAGATGCAGAACAGTCGACCTGATCACAGTGACGTCCTACTGTCTTGCACTCTGAAGACAGACAGACCTACATCTGGTTCAGAGCTCCTCACACTCTTTTCATCTCCCCGCCCGCTACATGTGTGTGTGGGATGGTGTATGCAGATGTTTCTGAGACAGGCTAATGTTGTTGACAAACTGTTTTGGTCTTGAGGTCTGTGTTGAGCTCCTAACCCTACTTTGCATGACTTACCACATTCTCAGCATGAACCAGTCGCCCAATTTGTGTATGCAAGTGGTGTATTTTTTCAGATTATCATGTTAAAAAAGGAACATCTATCACTTAGCTTCTGCTGGCTTCTTAACATTATTTCCAGCTGTTTTGTCATGAACATATCCCTATAAGCCCTGTTTTGTGTGTCTCTGTGGGCGTGGCAGAGCTGAGGTCTGTTTTTACCCTGTTATGCAGTGTCTTACCATGAGACTGACCCGAGAACCTCTTTTCTGTAAGAATGCTTCCTCAGGGGGCCAAAAGTTTAACTTACCATCTGTGACCTGCTAAGCTCATCACTACAGGAGGGCAAACTCTCCAAAGACTGTCTGCTTGATTTTCTCATGGATCCAAGCGTTGAGCTGGGTTTACATGTTTTTAAATGTGCAACTAGCAATTATTTAATTAAAAAAATTTGCACATGCACTTGTGTCGATGACACGCTGTGATTTCTAGCAGCAGTCAGGGACATACTTGTGGAGCGATCCTTCAGAAATAGCTCGCAGGGCAGAGTTTGTGTGGTTTGACCTCAGTCGACCATTTTTAATATTAGTACTTTTCTCTCTCTCTCAAAAAAAAGGGTTAGGCAAATGAAAATTGTTGTGGCATATAGTTTATTGTACTGTTTCTAAGCAAATACATATTATGTGAGCCTTGAGATCCATAAAATACAAACAACTGAATTGTTGTAAAAGCTGTTAAAAGGAGTTCTGGTAATGTTCAGCCAAGTTTCTTTTTATTGTGACTTCTTTAAATGCGTGTTAATGATTACAGGCAGCAGTGAGTCAGTGCGGATGCTTTTAGCATCACAGTCATGTTACTAAATATGTAGACCTTTTAATGTTATGACAGTAAATGTCATAACTGGCTTACAAAGTTTGCTTGGACTTACGGCAAGTCTGACTATAAAAAGAGAGTAAGTATAAATAGATGTAATGGTAGTAATTACCAACAATAAAAACAGATGTAAAGAAATGCACGTGGATTGAAAAAGACCCATCCCACCTTTAACTTTATTCATTAATCCGCATTACATAGAACATTTTTCTCATGTAATATGTTAACAGTTGGAAATCTTAATCCGGGATGAGCATGTATACTGCCTGCTAGTCTAACATGTTCATTATATGTAGCCTGTCCTCTCAGAAATACAGCGTATCTTATCTCTACGACTATTAAGTAATTGCTGAATGAGGAAAATCCATCGTAATGGGGAACTGGGTTTAAGAAGTTATGCGCTAAAATGATATTTCCTCATCGACTCTGATGAGGAAATTCTCGGCAGTTCCAGTAATGTGGCTGTAAAATGTTCCTCATAAGTATAGAAATAGTCATACTATTAAAAGCATCTCAGGATGTTGGCGAAAATCCCAGATAGGACCCAAAGAGCACAGGGCATGGCGTTAAGGACCCAACAGGAGGGTGTTGGATGTCAAACTCTGGCAAAGTTTTAAAGTTTTAAAGGCCATAAGATCTCTGATATGTGTGTATTTTGGTGACCCCTCGAGTTGCTCAGTGAGTTGAGGCCTAGATTCTCTAACCTGACGTCAGAGAATTAGTATTAAAAAAGGCTGACTGTTGCATCGCCTCACGTCGCCTGTGTCTCGGCTAAAAAGTTGCCATACCATACCATGCCATACATACCATGATATTTACCCGCTAGCGAACATTAACACAATTAATTACGAAGAGTTCAGTGCCAAAAATAAATAAAATAAATAACTGTTACCTATATTATAATGACTTTCTCTCAGTATCATTCCCTCTTGACTTTGTTGTGTTTGATTTTCTCACTTTGGTTTCCCTTCTCATGTGCTGAGCTGAACAACCAGTTAGGACTGATTTCATTCACCAACTGACCGTCTAAGACACCAAATCAACATGCTGAATCGGCTAAAAAACATCTGACAAGGGCAGACTAGTCTAAATGGTGCAGGACACAATTAAAAGTTAGGGTTAAAGACACCCAACATTGTCAACAGCCTACAGCCCAACATCTGCCAGTGTCGACCCCATGTGAGCCAGTTCGCAGCCTCAGATCCTCAGGTGGGGCCCTTCTGGCTGTTTCAAAGGCGAGGCTTAAAACAAAAGGTGACCGTGCTTTTGTAATGACCTGACAGAGGAGATAAGGCTGGCAGAATCAGTGACTTCTTTTGAATCACCTCGTAAAACCCATTTTTGTAAACCTGCTTTTATTGGATGTTGTCCTATAGTTTGTCTTTAAATTTGTCATTTATTTTGTCTTGAGCCTGCTTATTATTATTAATAATAATATTAATAAAAACAACAACAATAATATTAATCAGGATAATTTTTAATTTTTTTTTTGTTATTGTTCACTGCCTTTATTTTGTTATCATAGTTTTCTAACATGGTTCTGCCTCTAATGTCTTTGTTAAATTCTACCTCAATTTTTGTCTGGCCCTTGTTTGGCATTATCTCTGAAAAAAGGCCAGTGTATATATTATTATTATTATCATTATCATTATTATTATTATTTATTATTATTATTATTATTATTATTATTATTATTATTATTATTATTATTATTATTATATTATTATTACATCAGCTTGGTGTATCGTGGCCTTTATAGCAACTCTGAGAATGTTGTGCTTGTGAGTAGTATGACATTAAAATGATTTTAAGGGTGTCCATCAGGTGAAGATATTCAACATGTAAAAGTTTTCACTAATAGCAAGCATTTACATTGTATGTTGGAGATGTGGCCCCTGTATGATTGCTCAAGTGTCTTAAAAAAGGTTTATATTCCTGAAAGAGGTCCATTATTGGGAGATTTGCGGTTTTCTTGTGACAGCAGCCATTGTTGAGCATTCAGGTCTGAAGTGCAGACATGACCCTTGTCATGTTTCCGGCTAAAAACCGACCCAGACCACACCGCCCTGATGGTGGAGACAGAAAACCTTCCAGGGTCCAAGTTAAAGTCAGAAATAGAATCAATAACAGCAGTAACTTGATGAGGAGACTGTTGGGACTTGAGAAATAAAAAACATTAAAATGCAGCAAAAATATTATGAATAGAATTCCAGCGTTACTCCACAAGCGGCCCTCCGCTCAGGCCTTTTGCTCCTGGTGGGGGGTGGAGGAGTTGGGGAGCCCACCACAGCCGTCCTCCCCCCTCTTTCTCCGTACCGGGGCCAACCGCAGGAATGTGAGCCGCTGTCAGGAAGCTGTAAAGTGCTGACGCGGAGGTCAGCGAGCGTTTACACACATGTGGCTTTACTTTCACAACTCCATCTTGCTTTTTCTCTTTTTCTTCTTCATGTGCTCCTTTTTTTTCTTGCCTTATCGTCCTCTTTCGTGACAACCCCCCCCCCACCCCTCCTTTTCTTTATTACTCTGTTTTCAACATGAAGATTGATTTGGGGAGGTGTGCCTGGGGTTTCCTTCCCAAAAGGTTGTGTGTTTTACTGCAGGGCTTCGTCACAGGATATAGTTGTTTTTTTTTAGTTAGGGCCAAATGTGACCTTAAATTTGAAGAAAAAATATTGTTGTCATTTATACATACAATTTCACAACCTTAAAATTACGATTTTTATGAGGACATTTACTATTGTTATTAATCGAGCAGCAGAATTATAAAACAACCAAATGACAGGTATTTGCAGTCAGATTAATGTAATTGAACATGATATTGATAAAGCAAACTACAAATCACCAATGCTAAAAGATGCATGAGAAAAGTCACAAATATTTTTAATTTAATATGTGTAAAATACTTTTTAGAGCAATATTTGATACAGCAGCCACGTTGAATTTAGAGACCAGACACCAAACCTATTTCTAGAAGTTGATTGAGGATGTTCCTCTCTGCATTGCCAAACAAACCAACACTGAAGATTGATGGCAGCCTGTTTTGGCAGGATTGACTGTTTTCATCGCCTGAAAATGTTGAGCATCTGTTGCATGAAAAAATGGACATTGTGCAGGTCCAACATGGAAAACAGCTTTGAAGTGCCAAAGAGAAAAATGCATTTGTAAAAGTAATCTGCATTTAACAAAACAGGGGTTACCCTAAGACATCTTCTCAGACTAACACAGATGACTAGTTTAGCAACTGTTGTTACTACTTTTATTTATCTGTATTTAGTGGGTAATAATAAAGGACACATACAAACAAGACCAAGAGTCCACAGACGTTGCTGCTTTGTGAGGCTTTAAGACACAGCGATGCTTTGAGCTAACCTGCTAACAATGAGTGATGACACTCAAAAGTTCATTTTTACTTGCTCCAGTACAGTCTCTTTATTTATAAGCGGTTATCATGTAAAACAAAGACTTAATTTAATCGTCATGTTGTGACATTTTTTTCGGAAATGTGACAAGCCAGTCAGAGTTTCATCATCCATGATCTCTAACACCTCCCAGCTCATCTCCTGTTTCCAGGATAATAGAAATGCTTGCTTGTGCCTCAGCCTATAAACTTCGTCTTTACTATAAGCCTGTGCCTGTGAAAGTCTCAACAGAGATGAGAAGGAAGTTAGATAGCTCAACACCTTGATTACTTCCATCATCGGCTCTGGAAAAAACGACGTGTTTCATTCTTTTTTACCACTAACCCCATCAGGCGAGTAAAGTGCCAGATTTACTGGCCTGATGTGGTGTTTTACTCGCCCCGGGCAATCAGGCAGTCCTCATTGTTGTGCCCTGACATCGGTTGTGTTGTTAATAAGTTTAACCAAGTAGTTAAATTTATTCCACGGACTAATAAAAACTAAGTAACCAGTTATGTGGGGAAATATCAGATTTGAAGATTTACACCCATGTATAATACATTATTTTCACAGACTTATAGCTGGTGCTGTGTTATCTTTGAGAAAAGAGAGGAGCTGCACACAAACAGCCCAGCAGACATGCCATATGCCTGAGTTTTTTCCTTAGTTGTGAAAGTCCTGATTTCATTAGCTGCTCAGTTTTGTCTTGACTGTTACGAGGGAGCCCAGAAATTCCACAGGGCCAGATCCACCATGTGGTTCTGCTCGGCTTCAGGAAACACTGGCCGTGGACTGTAGTATGCGAGCAGGCGGCTCTCTTCTTCTTGTTTTGATGGAGGCAGCGAGGGCAGAGCTCCCTTCGTCTGCTCTTCACATTCCGCTTTGAGCGGAGAAAACCTCTCACACCATCTCACTTCCAGTCTTCATCTCCAGATTTCACCACTGAGATTAGCTCTGTGGGTGTGCTTTTGTGTGTGTGCGTGTGTGTGAGAGACAGAGAGAGAGTGGGTACTATAAATCTGGAATTGCATTCACGTATCCTGATGTCTTTTGTTGGTATTTTAACCCGTTGAGGCTCATGGCAGTTTTATGATTTTTTTTAACATCACATTTACACATGCATGCTTAATATCTTATTTTAAAAACACTAAAATGCTGATGTCGCGGTTGCATTTTTTTCGAGCCTCCAGCAGTGTTGACTAGGAAACTACAAATGTTAACTTACAGGCTTAAAATTCATCTGGTTGTGGTTGCAGGTTTGCCTAAAGCAGTGTGTGTTTCTCTCATTTCTCCATCAGCACTTTCAGACCATGCTGAAGACCAAGCTAAATGTGCTGACACTGAGGAAGGAGCCGTTACCCACGGTGATCTTTCACGAGCCTGAGGCCATCGAGCTCTGCTCCACCACACCGCTCACAAAGGGCAGGACCCATGCTGGATACAAGGTAGGGTCACATGAACCTGATAATCCTTAAATCCAGCCGTGTTCCTGAACAGTAAATCTATAATAGCATTAATAGAACCATAATCCAACTGTTTTTCCCTTTCTTTTTGGCTGCACACGTTTATTCATCAACACACGATAGCGAAGTTTTGGTGTCTGAATCACATCCTTTTATAATTAATATTGAATGCGCGTGTGTGGGCACATGCATTTGTGTGTGTGCATGTGTTCTGGCACGGCTGCATTTGTTTTCCTCCTCTCCCCAGCTCTGCTAAGTGTCAGATGTAGAGTTTAGTCCAATGAGCTGTTTGACTATTCTCTATTCTCTGTCCTCGAAACAGAAAACAAACACGGCTTCGGATTAAAATAGCAGCCACGCTCTGTTATTACACATAACACTTCCATTCCAAAGTAACTGAGTGCTTCTTTGTGTAGCCGCCTGCCTTGCGCAATAGCACTGTAAGCATAACAAATAAACTGAGGTAACTGTGGGCCCATGTGAGACACCTACAAGTGGTGTAAGTTTTGTTTTGTACGATAAATGTTGTTTTTGGTCACTTAAGCCGTACCATTTATAAGCATGTTGGAAAAGTAGTTGAAGCTTCTTCAACTAGCTTAACCAAATATTTCATATCTGGCCTTAAAATTTGAGGGACAAAAAATTTCCTCTTGAAATTATTGCCAAGAAACACACATGGAGCACACAGTCCCCGTGCTTGTTTTTGTTTTTGTCTGTGTTTTTTGGATCACTCTACAGAACACACGCTGTCATGTGAAAGCAGTCACTTACATATATGTGTATACATAAGATTTTCATGATGATTATACTATCAAATTTTCATATGATATATGAAGATGTTTTTGCCAACATGAAGCTAGAATGAACTGCAGGGTTTCCCCTTTTTTTTCTCTTTCTCTCCACTTACTTGTGCGTGCCTGACGATAAACAAATTAACAATACAAAAACAACACAGTGTAGCTCACCAGCAGTCATCAGCAGTGGCATAAAATTGTCTCAAAATGACAATAACATTGTTTATTGCAGTTATTTCTGGGACAATACATTGTCCAACAAAAGTAGTTAATCGTGACAGACCTGTATGCACATGTGCTTTTATAGAAACACTCTCACGGCAGCTAAGAGGCCAGAAGTGCTGAGTCTTCATCAGCACTTCCCAAAAGCTCCCCAAGTTCAAATGTGAACATGAAGTGAAAGTCAGTAAGACAGCCTGTAGCGGCAGAGCAGAGACGTTAGGTCTGGCTGGAAGAGATACACATGCAGACATGGGGACAAACATGGTTTTCATTGTCTTAAAATCACTCTAAGCCCACTCTAAGTTGTATTGTAATAGTTACCAAATCCCAAATAACAGTGTGATTTATAAAATACAGTCTGTGGTATTGAGAAACTAATCTTTAATCCAGTGAATTTAGATGAGAATGAAACAGAGCACATTGTCTCTGGTGAGAGCTGACAGATGACGGCTTCCTTTCAAATTAAAACATTCCCGATGATCTTGCATTGTTAAGCCGATGCATTGTTTACTACACAGCTCTGTCACACTGCTCTTCTTGCTCGTCATCATGCCTCTTAAAGACAGCTTTTGATCTGCCAGGCACATTCAAATCAAGCAAGATTTTCTCATTTTGTACGTGCTGCAGTGAAATGGTTTGTCTATTTTCAGTGCTTAATATGAGATGCTGTTGTTACCATTATTGCTGTGAATCTCTCCCTCTCTCTTCCTGTCTCTCTTTCTTTTTTGTCATTATCGTAATTTAAATGTTATTTACATGACATATGTTGCACATCTGTCCATCTTTGAGGAGGGATCCCTCCTCGGCCGCTCTTCCTGAGGATTCTTCAGTTTTTTTCCCCTCTGTCCAAATGTGTTTTGTAATAATGGCTTTATAAATAAAACTGAAAATTGAAACTCATACTTGACAAATTGACTAGTATGATAACACATTTTACTAGTGAGAAATATGTCATGTTGACTTCAGTTGGTTAAGAAAAACTAAGAAGAACTGATGCACATCTACACTCAGTGTCCTGATGGAAATAACCATCATCACGTCCTCTTTAACGTTCTTTTCCATAAAATGTAAAACATGACTGTGTAGCAGTGTGCACAGTTTATTCACTGTTTTAAAGTTATAGTGAAATGGCAGTTAGAGCATATTTAGCTTGAAGATGCTCCACCCACACCTTTCTCCAGGTTCCCACCTGGAAAAGTCCCGGAATCAGTCAAAAATATTTTAAGTTTTGGAAAAGTCATTAAATTGTGTTGTATATCATTAAAATTGCTACAGTAATCTGTCATGGATAACCTTCCACGAAATGTAACACAACGGCAAATAATAACGTAGCTTTAATATGTGTCGTTGTGTGACCATCATGTACGTTTCTTCATTTTCTCGCTGCTCTGTCTTTCCCGTCATGTGTGCCATCTAGAATTTATGTTTGAGTAGAGTTTGAATCTGCTGGCAAGTGGGAAAAAAATAATAATGAAATAAATAAATAAATAAATTTATATAGGCCCTTAGAAAGTCAGAGAACAGTTTTGAAATTGTATCCATGAAAATTTGTACTTTAATATACTTTAACATGGGAGAAACCCTTGAGATAATGGACATCGAGGCTAATTACCCAGCATGCACTAGAAATTGTTTTGATTTTCAGATGGCATTGCAGCTAACCAGCTGTTTATCCAAACTACACAGTGTAATGATGCATCATTTTTCAGTGGGACTAAATAAAGCAGCCACACACACACACACACACACACACACACACACACACACACACACACACACACACACACACACAGAGTAGCCTCTTGTGGTAATCACTGCCATGATAGAAGATTAATATTGATATATTGTCTCGGTGCACGCTGCACAAAGCTGGACCTGCCCGCTCCTCTTCTCTACTCGCAGCTCTTTCCAGCATTACTGAGCATGCCAAAGCCATGTTGCCATGGATACCACTACGGCTATTCAGCAGAATACCAGCCATACAAAATATTCATTTCCCTCATCTGTCTGCGGCCTCCTTATATGCAGGTCTGTCTGTCTCGCTGCCTGCATCTGTTGGCTTGTGTAACTTCCTGTCTGAGTCACTACCTGCCTGTCTGCATATCTGTCTGCCCACCTGCTTCAGAAACCTCGGCTTCTGCTGTAAGACCTCAAAGAGACAATATTTTCTTTTCAAGGGAGGAAACTGGGAAAACAAACATATTTTTTCCCTCCTTTAAATGCTACAATACAATATGATACCACTTATTCTTCTCACGCGGTGTTTTGTGTTCCCTCTCTTTCATTTCTCGACCTTCTGCTCTCTTCACTGCGTTCTCTCGCAGCCCCCAGTTGTGCTCCCAGTTTGCAGGCAGACGGGAAGGCTGGCTGAGGGCTGCTGTCTCTATGCCAAAGCTAACAGCTAGCGAGGATGAAAGGCCACCTCTCATTGCCCTGCCTGGCCTGCTGCTGTCAAAGCAGTCCACTTCGCGTCCATTGAGAAAATGTGCTCAGTGCACTTTACAGCCGTGCCAGCTCCACAGTCATACTTAATGACAAATACATTGGAGTCAGCTCAAAAACAACTCAGCTCCTTACTCTTGAAGTTTGAATTTAGTTTCTTTCCTAAATTCCAAGAGTTTAAAAAAGGTATATAATCTACCTTTTATTTCTATAACTGTACCACTGTATGAACTTCTCATGTCTCTCACAAAGAAATATGGTTTATTTTGACTTCACCTGTTATGCTATCTTCTTAATTTTTCAGTCATATATATGAAGCTACGGATGTTCATAATAAAAGTTTCATGTAACGATGTAAACATGTAAAAGTAATCCCTATGAGGAAAGCCCTCAGGTTTCCAACTGTTCTGAAAAAACTGTTTCCAGTGTTTCTTTATACTTTCAACATCAGCTGATGGATCCCTTTACGTGGTCATCTGCTCCAGGCACGCTACAGCAAGTGTTAACATCATGTTCAGTGCTACATGTAGCTACACGCTAATGTCAGGGAAACATATTCTCGGTTGCCAGTGTTGTTGATTAGGGATCATATTCCTGCTGGTTGTGAAGATTTTGGTTTAGAGGCTTTGATTGCTTTTTATTTCAAGGTAGAAAGTGCCACCAAACTCTGTGAGTCAGTCTGGCTGCAATGACCAATCAGAGCAGACTGGGCTTTTATGTGAGGGGGTTTAAAGAGATAGGTGCAGAAACCGAGCGTTTCAGGAAGAAGGTATATTCACGCAGAAAGTGTGAGGAATTTTTTTTGATTATGACGGCATGTAATCATTTTCTATTAGAAAAAAATAAAATACAAGTATTAACTTACAATCGAGGTTGCCTTTAAGTCTCTGCTCTTGTGTCTTCAGAGTTGCATTTTTGGACTTGTCAAGCTTTAACCCCACACAGCCAAATTACATTTTATAAATGTATGCTTTTGCATGGCCCTTGGCTATGGATATAAACCTTGCATAGAGTTAATGTACACACACAAGTGTCTGATTCACATCCACCTTACACTTGTAGCAGTCGTTGGTGAGGCTGTGTGTAGACTGTCGCAGTTCTATTATGGATGTGGAGTGGAAATTCCCGTCACCAAAATGCTGCGAAAAGATCATCTTTGTGTCGAAGATGTGAAGAGTTGAGCTGCAACAGTGAATCAATCATCCGACCAAGACAAAAATTATGCAGCAAACATTTTGATTGCTGCCTTTTTTCATCTGTTGCTTTAGATCTTATGTCATTATGGGAAATAAACACATTCACTGTCATGAAAAGGTTAATACGTCTTTCATATCCTGTCTGGCAAATATAAAGCTACAGCAGGCAGTTGGTTAGCTTACTTTAACACAAAGACTTTCTCCTTAGCTATCACTATAAAGGTAATGAAAGCCCAAAATTTGAATTTGTAGCTAAAGGTGTTAACTATGAGTGAGGTCATGTGATCAGCTCCTAGAAATGTCATCAGTTGCTGTTAATTTCTCCTTAACTTAGATTTTGTTTACTGGATGTTTAAACTTATTTGGCATTGGTTCATCACACCGACTTGAAAAAGGTACAAAGAAACATTGCTTGCAGTTAGGGCTAGGCGATATGGCCTAAAAATACTGATTTTTTTCACACCAAAATAGATTTACCATTCGAATCGATTTTTTTTTCCCTCTTAAAAACAAACTACAAATGACACAGAAAATGCTCAGAACAAGTTTTGCTTTGATTTTAGCAATAAAAATTAACAAAGGCAAACTGAAAAATATGGAGGGCTTCAAGTCAGTTTTGCAAATTGCACAGTTTTGCAATTGAAACATTAGAGCATTAAAAATGATCAGTTCTGAAATCATGAGACCATCTTTAAACAGTTGCATGTTAACAAATGTTATTCATTGTGGTCAAGTTAGTGGGCCATAGGTCTGTTGTAGTGGAGTAAAACGACATCCCTTCCAGCTTTCCAGTGATCTTCTCACCTGTTGAGATGTACAGATGAGGCAGGGCAACTTCAGCAGAATACTCACAGCACATACCTGAGGTTGATAGTTTTCAGCATGCAAATAAAACCCAAGCTTTTCCACTGTATATATGGGCGCCGTATCTTTAGCAAAATGCAGCACGACTGCCTCAGTGACCGCTTTCCACTTGGTCACTTCCTGTCACTCGGGACACAATGGGAAAATGGTTTCTCTATTGTGGGCTGCTTTTCGGCAGGTGTTTGGCCTGACGCGATCTTGTGCATCTCGGAGTGAGGTGCATTTTTACCGCTCGACTGTATGCCTCGAGATGCACTTGAGATGCACTTGAGATTTGTCTTTAAGATATGATCGACACTCATTAGGCCAATAAGTGTTGACCGAAGGTGAATAATAGGCATCACAGATAGATGTCACAGTTGGAAAAGTGTAAATGATGTTAGTGATGGCTGAGTTCCCTGTAGCCTCTTCGGTTTCAGGGTCCTGATATTGTGCTGTCTGCCACTTCTGCCAGGCATCATTTCGCTCCTATATGTTTAAACCAAACCACTGATACTGTGTGATTCTCCCACACTGACGTCATTAACACTACCATGTCCTTATCTAATCTGTCAGGCAGAGAGGGTTTTTTGTCCCTCTGTACTTGGTATTCTGATGTCAGTCAGCGAGCTGGATATACCGTCACTTCTCCTCAAGTGAACAGAGAACAGAACGCACAGTGATGACAGTTAAATGATGATTAACAGCCAGGCGGAGATGACCGGTGCTCCCCGTCCCCTGCTGAATGTGTGTAGGTCTGTGTTTTTTTCTAATAGAGCCTTTGTATCAGTGTTTCTCTCTTTATGTGTATGTGTTTACTGATAAAGACAAGGCAGATCTGTTGACACGTTATGAACGTTACGTAGCTCCATCAACTGTGAGAACGTACAAACATTCCTGGATAATCTCTTGCTTTATGTATAACTTTGGTATTTTTTAACCTGGACTCAATTTTTCCATGTTTTTCTGTCTAAGTGACGTATGAGGACAACAGTTTAGTGTTGAGCAAGAGTGCTGCAGCCGAAAAAAGCTACAGTCTAACCACTTGGGGCATGTGTGCATCGTCAGTGTATTTCTACTTAAAGTGCTTGTTTTGTCACTAACGGGCTCAGATTGTTATTTTAAGCGATTTTAAGGATCCCTGCAGAGATTTTTCCCAGTTCAAATCACTCATCAAAACCCATCTGTTTCTAACTGCTTTTTATGGCTTATTAATGTCATATGAATTGTAATGTGTGTATTTCATTATGTATTTGAATATATTCTATTTCATGATCTTTTGACTTCTGTAAAGTGTCAATTATTATTATTATCAGATAAGAGTAAGATCATTTCCATGCAATCAGAAACAGCCCAGAAATCACTTTTTTGTAAGCCCTAAGACTCCTTTTAAATAAACAGTAATTTTAGTAAATTTACCAAACCACAGTAGAGGATTGTAAGAACAGAAAAGATTATTCCAAGATGTTTTTGTGAGGTTTTTTTTGTCTCAGTCAACTTTAAATGAAGTGTGTTTTAGAGTGGTACAATAACTTACTGTTTAAATTGAGTTAGTGGGTGTGGCAGTTGTGATTTTGGGGTTGTTTGTGGTTAAACAAAAAGGATGTTGCTCTTCAACAATAATATCTGTCTCTGTAGGGATCCTTTCCATTATGTAGTCAGACACTTAAAATAACAATATGAGCTTGCCAGTTTCAAAAACAAGCACATTGATGCCCCCAGTGGTTACACTGCAGCCCAGCTCAGTACAGGACCAGTTTTAAAAATGGTTGTGCCCATGAGTCACTTAGACAAAAAAGCATGAGAAGATAAGATCCGAGTTGAAAAACAATGGTTACCCTTTAAATGTTTGTATTGAAACCGGAGGGGAAAGGGGTTGAGAGGCAGTTCAGACTCTGGTTCAGGTTAACTAGTGTGTTGTCTATGCTGGCACTGAGACCCGTCAGCGTAGGAGCCAGACTGGGCAGCAGTTCAGGGCTTCTGTCAGACCCATGATGTTTGACTTTTCCCTGATGAAAGACAGTACTCTCTGTACAGTAAGACCAAACGAAATCTCGAGTTTAGTCCTCTTCTCTGTCTTTGTCTCTGTGTCACTCACTTTCACTGTTGCACTTGCCATCTCTATGGTAGAATCAACTATTTCAGTGTAACTTTCTACTAATGTGAGACCAGGACAAAGACTTGAGAGTACAACCATGTGCAAGTTAGAATCTGCCCAGTGCATCTGAAATGTTCTGTGTTTGCACTGGTGTGACTTGAATCACGATGGCCTGATAAACACGTGACGTCTCTTCTTCGAGTATGCATGCCCTGCCTCCTATAACATCTTTAAAGTGGTGCACAAAACATTCCCTGTGCAAAAATGTAGCCTAGATGAACGTGCTCTGCAGCCTAATGGGCCCAGTGAAGAGCTCATGTACAGCAGTTACAGTATTTGTTGGTGCTTTGACCAAATAGCATGTGTAGGTAAGAAAAAAAGGTTGTAAAACAGCCTTTTTGTGTTGCATTGCAAATTTGTGTGGACCATATTTTGTGGAATTGAAAAGTCTTTTCTCCTCCTATAATTTTTTGTTTTCTTGCCTTTATTTGATGGGATAGCACCAGAGTGAAAGTGGGGAGAGAATGGGGATGACATTCAGTGAAGGGCTGAGGGTGGAATCGAACCTGCGGCTGCTGGGGCAAGGACATATCCTTGGTATATGGGGCGCCTGCACAACCAGGGGAGCTACAGGGCGCCCCTGCAATTAGGCCATTTAGTCCTTGTCCCAGTAGCACGGGGAGAATCATTCATTGACGGAGGTCTGTCCGACTCTGCCACGGTAGGTGGTGATATGCCCCCTTTCAGCTAGCTGCTTTTACACCTTCTCCCGGTTGAACTGCTGCGTCACATACCAAACAAGGTAGTAAGCGACAAACGGGTTGCATGTTAAAACGGTCAAAAACATGGATAACCTTTGGGCGCTGTCATTTCATACATACCCTATCCTTTACTTTTTCCCTTTTGTTTTGTTTTCTTCCATTCTACTTTTGTTTTTCCCGGTATTTATGCAGTGTGACCTCCTGAATCAAAACCCGATTCCCAACTGCATTATCTGAGTGTGCTGGTCTGACTTTGAGAAATTCAATTTAGTATGATTTCAGACTAACACAATACTTCGACTTTTTCTAACATCACGTAAACGTATTGACTCAGTACATAGTATCACTGGAGTAGAGGTTAATGTGTAGCTCAAGAAAGACAAATTTTATTGCTACCATCAGAGTATGGAGGATCTTGCCATATATGTGGAAAGGGCTGGGAATGTGAAAGCGTCTCTCATAAACACTGAGGTGCTCCTGTCTTGACAAAACTGAGACTCTGTTTTGTATTTACACAAACACACGAATACACAGCATCGTCTTCTCGCTGCGCAACACAAACAGGCAAATACACACAAAAAAAAACCTCATCCATCTTTACATGCCATGGCAAGCCGAGCCAGCTGCACTGTGCTGATTCAATAAGTTTAGAGGAATGTTAACAACCTCCTCAGGAATGCTTCATTCCCAAAGCAGTGGATTCCCAGTCATGTTTGGGGATCGAGACACAGAGGCCTACTCAGGGAGAGCGCCAGAGTGTGACAGTTGTGTTTTATCTATAGAACATGCTGTATCCTTTTTATTTTGGTCTCAGTGTCTGTCTTTATCCCAGTGTCATGATGCCCTAAACAATGCTGGATTTTTGGGGCCAGCACCATTAATATTTAGAATAAGGATTTCATTTTTGGTTAACTTTGCCTTTATTAGCTCGATACCTACTAACCGGTTACTAATTTGTTAATTTTAAAGAAAAAAAAAACAGAAATTTAAGTGAAATTTACGAGGCCTTCCCTTTTAGCCCGGCACTTTTTTGACTCAGTGAGCTAGTGCCGCTGCTTATTCTGAGATTATAGCTACAGAAACATAGTTGCAAGCTTCATTTCTCCCTTCAGGTAGCCGTACTGATAAGTGGCTTCATTTTGAGCCACAAAATTCTTTTAACAATGTCAGCTATGCAGTAAACTGAAGAGTAGCAAAATAAACCTATAGGTCGACATGCATAAGGGGTCAAAAATATTCACTGGGGTTATTAGGGCTGCCCTCTGAAAGGCTATCACTCTTCTTATCTGACTCTCAGCAAGAAAGGCCATAAGCATTTTTCCGAAAAATTTCAATTATTCCTTTTAAAAAATGATGTAGCAAACCTTATAACTGTGTTAATATCTACTAATATCTGACTGTTTGAAAGCTACAAGCTTCTTTTGGACACTGATAATATCAGGTATGCTTCTTACTGTTGGCAAACAACATTAGATAACGGCTGCCAGATACGAGCCTGAGATGTTTCCAACTAGGCAGCCATTGAGGCCTGAACAAAAACAATCGTATTTTCACACTGACATCTAATCTTGTGCCATTTGGAAAAGAACGCAAACTTTTGCTGGTTGGAACAAAATGAGGCCATGGGGGGCAGAAAGGAAAACAGACACAGATTGAGAGATAGTCTGTTTGTTTTGTCTGCACCACCGCTGTGTCCTTGGACTCATGTCTGGGAAAGTATCTAATGCTGAAAACTACGACTTGCACAAGTGTAGCGGACTGTTTGTACCGTCACATCACGGTCTGTTCCCAGACCTGATCCATCAGGACCAAACCGATCTCCTCAACAACTGCCTCCTTGTTCTGCTCTCAGTCCCTCTTCCTGTCATCTCAACCCCTTTCTTCTTCTGTCTCCTCGTTCCCAAAGCCTGTCCGTAGGGACAGGTATCTCCTCACTGATTCCTCCAAGTCTCTCTTCCTCCCTCTCCTTTTCCCAGACCTCCTCTTCGTTTCTTCTCATCCCCTCTGGTCCTTTCTCTGCTGATAGCCGAACCAGCTGTGAGTCCAGCAGCAACAGCTGCCCAGGCTCTGCACCTCTCATACACACATGCATGCCTGTGAGCTTACACACAGATACAGACTCATACCGACACAGACGGACACATGGACAGTGTGTGCTGTGTGTGATTGGACCAGGATGTTCCTGTCTCTTTTTCCACCGGCTGGCTCGCTGGGCTGCGGATGTTTTCACTGTCTCCCTCTGTGTATCCCTCACTTTCTTCTGTCCTTCTTTGCATTTCAGTTGTTTTCTATCGGTTTTGCTCTCCATCTGTTTTCAACAATACGTTTCCCTCTCTGTCCCTGCCTCCCTGCAAAGCTGTCTGTTTCTCTTTTGTCATGCCATAATTGTGGTTTTTCAGGCATTGTTAGGTTTGCATCCAGTGATTCATCCAAAAATGCTAAATGTTAAAATCGGTTTGCCTCATTTATCATTACAAACAGAAAGCATTGTTGCTGGCAGTGGTCAGAGTGACTGTGCTGGCATGCGTGTGCTACAATATATTGTATGCTTTTAATGAGTAATAGTTGTGGAGTCTTTCACAGTGTTGTAAACATGCAGAGAAAGAACCTAATGAGCCAGAATGTACTATATGTATTACTAACTATACATTTTACTCAGCGCACATGGATGAGACTTTGGGAACTAGAGCAGTGACTCACAATCATCATTTAGGTTTGTGGCCCCTTAAAACCAGGCAATATGGACTTGTAACCCCCAAGAATGAGTTATGGATGTGATAAAAAAGTGATGTTTTTCCTTAATACGAAGATGCCTACAAAGATGAAAACATGCAGATTTCCCATAAAAAGAAGGAAAAATTGCAAAAACAAGTTGTGAACGTGTGTTTATGTGTGAGTGTGTATAACAGAGGAGTCTCCCAACCCACAATTTTGGCCTGCGAGGCATGGTTAATGAACAAAGATTCACTGAACTGATAATATTGGCATCTCATCAATATTGGCTTTTTTTTTACTTTGGACAATGAATGAATATTTGATACACTGAATAGAAATGTATTTCATTTGTCCATCTGCTGGTGGGCTTTCAGTATATGAGTATTCATAATATGATGTATGATGTGTTCATTACAGGCATGATGATTACTAAAATAAGGTTGGGAAAAGTGGATATAGTGATATCAATATCAGTTATCAGCCAAATGAGTTGTTATGTATTGGCATATCCGATATTGGCAAAAAATCCAATGTTGTGCATCCCTTTATTAAAATGGTTAATAACTTATTTGTTTTTTATGTCACGGTGGATGCTAAAAGCTAAAATTCTGCTTGTAGTCTGAAAATAAAATAATAAAATAATAAAATAAAATAATAATCACACTAATTCTGACATAATGACTTTGTTAAATCAGAAAAACAGAGCAATTTTTTTCTCTAAAAAATTCCTCTCAGAATTCTTAGATAATAATCCCATAAATTCAGAAAAGCAAGTCAAGTCAAGTGAATGCATTACACATCCATATATGTCAGTAGTAATAGGTATTTGAATATTTTTTGTCTTTGTTTTACAATACCATTTAACTGTTGCCTCTGTATTACCTGACTTATGTTTAATCTGTACAAAAATCGACGTTATCACCAATGTTTTTGCTGGTTGCCTGGCAACTGGTCCTGGGCACAAAGCCCAGTACATAACCCTTTATAAAACGACAAGTTTGTGTTTTTACAATTTTGTTTTTACGGATTAAACAAACCAGAACATGTAAATATCTGATCAATACAGCTGGCAGGCACATTTTGTTGCCTTTGAACAAAGCAAAGCCAGCTGTTTCCCCTGTTTCCAATCTTTGTGCTAAGCTAAATTAGCTGCCTGCTGGCGGTAGCTTCATCCTTAAAGTACAGCCGTCTGACTGGTCCCAAACTTCTCAATTGTGCTCTCTGCAAGAGCGCAAACAAGCATATTTCCCCAACTGTGAACTTCTACTTTTGTTACCAAACAAGTACAAAAGCTAGCAAGGCTACCAAAAAGTAGCCCGCTGATGACGTCGCCGTGCAGGCTGTAGCAGACTCTCCAAATGTAGGAGAGAGGGAGAATAGGTCAATATCCTCTATAAACCAAGAGTCAGTAATGGTGGCCACATGTCTCACCACACATGCAAATGTTTAACCATGCTCCTCCCCTCTCTGTCTCACACTCACAAACATTTGCACTCCATTTCTTGGTTGTTTTTTTCTTTGTCCTACGAAGCAGGTATACGTGCATATGTCGTTTCCTGTCTGCAGCAGCAAGCCAACCAATAGTTTAAATTTCAAGTTCTCTCATCCTGTCTGTCTGTTGTCTTTGTTTTTCTGTCAGTGTTGGATCCAGTTGTCTTTGTAGCATGTCCGTCCTTACAGCACCCAAGGCCGCCGCTCCCGTAACTGATCTTTATTTCTGTCTTGCTTCATATGGAATCAATATTTTCAGTTTGGCAGTATAGAAATATCATCAGTGAACTGCAGAAGGGGATGTGAGGATAGAGGAAAGGTGAAAAGGGGCAGAGAAACAGATGATGGGAGCAAAAGGGGTAAAAGAGAGAGGAGAGAGTGGGGGAAAGAGGAGACAACAGTTTCAGAGTCAGAGGAGAAAGAGGAGAAACACATGGAAAGTTGAAACAAAGGGGAGGACTCTGCAGATCTCTGGAATGATTTAAGCTGCCTGCCTGACTTGCCAGCGCTGAGACGACTGGCGAGCACGCTGCCAGAGCACAGAACAGCAGATGTGCTCTGGGCTGGGATGGATGGATGGATTGATGTATCAATTTTTACCCAGGGCATGATGTTTTAGAAAGCTAGAGAGGTTTGCTTTGCGCGCTGCACAAACACTGACTCATGCAAGCGTCTTGTTTTGGCTCCGAGATCTTGACAGCAGCTCATTTTTGCACCGTCAGTGAGGCTAACCTGAATCACGACTGTTCTCCATCTGCAAATTTTACGATCAATTGAGTCAGTGTGTATCTCTGTTGTTCCAATCATAACCAATGATTTGTCCCTTTGGAAACAGTCCTGATGCACTCACACACACACATGCACACACACACACACACACACACACACACACACACACACACTGTAGTTGTTGAAAGTTACTCACTAACTTGTCTGAAGTCCACCTCTGCAGATTGCACGCAGAACGACTCGTGCTTCTGTTAGTGTTTGAATGCTGCCCCTTTGAAGCCTCATATTGAATTCAGCCATTCAGCTGCTGTCAGATGTTTAATTTCTAAATGGAAAAGTGCTTTCAGTTTTAATATATGATCACATCTCTCGCTGACTTCTTTCTGTATCATTTTCCATAATGTTTGCCTACAAACCAAAACAAGATTTAGACAACAGCTCAGATTTAATGGTGTTTGTTTCTGTATTATTCTATCAGAGTTTGGTTTCTAGTCTGTTTTAAGGAAAGATGGATTTTTTTAAGAGAAGGAATCAAAGCAACTTCCCCTTTTCAAAACTGATTTCTTTTTATGCGTCATGTCTGCTTGGCCATATTCCTGTTGTTGTATGCCAGATTATCTGCTTTTATACAGTATTTTTCAAGTTTGTGGCTCAGCTTAAGAGGATTTTTTAGGTAGTAGAGGCTTTACTGTTTCCATGTGTGTACTGTTTCCAAATTCAAAATATCCCTACTTCACTAAATTGGCAAGTATTTGCTGTAATCAACAACAAAAAAGGAAACTGTCTCAGAGTGAATTGCAGAGTGAGTTTTATTTTTGCCCTGAAATGACTACAAAACTAGAAAATCAAAATAATTCATGTGATTTGCTCTGGTTTATTAGTCACCCTATTGAGTCTTTGCAAATTATTGGGGTCAAACAATACATAATGTTTAGGAGGAAGTGATACATGTGAACGCTTTATTTAATTGTTCTGTCATGCATCCCCTTAACTGTGACACATTTAACCATTCACCCTCAACATTTTCCTTGGAAAATTTTATTTTCTTCAATATTGCATCATACAACTGCTTAACTGCTGCAAAGCTAGGTGACGATTGGCAGGACCATCCAGTTGATCACTTTCACTTGCTAAGCTCAGTCTGACAGTTCCTGACAGCATGTTTTGTGATCCGTTCACTCCCTGGAAATATTAATAGTGTCGTCTCACAAAGGCCCCACAGGTTTTACTCAGTGATAATATCGTGATTTTTTATGGTTTTAGTGGAGGCCTGTTTAGCAATAGATGAACACTCATGTATATACGGTGGCCCTGAAAGCTCAACACACTGTAAACCAAGAAAACACATGTAAATCTACTCAACACAAGCAAATGAAGAAACAGCTTCACCAACTTTAATACACATAAAACATAAATCTGATGACACATGAGCAGCATTTCCAAAAAGCACTGCAAGAGGCTCACACCACAACAGAAACCAGAAGGTGACACACACACAGCTGGGATGCACTTGTTGCCATGTTGTCTGTTTTATGAAGATTTTGAAGTTGGCTGTTTCACTGGTGTTGAAAAATCACCTTAAATGTCATTTTTTGGACTTTTTTGATGGCATGATTGAGATGTTTAATAATATAGTAATAGCTGATGCTAGATTAACAGGAGATATCTGCAATAAGATCTGTATCATGTGTTCAAAATGTTAAAATAAGTTAACAAAACTAAAGTTTTAGATTAATTTCCAACACCAGTAACAGATCGCAGTCTCAAATACCTTAATAGTCCACGAACAGCATGGCATTAACAAACGCTGTGTGTCCCAGCCGTGTGGATCGCCTTTTAGTGCTCCCCGGAAACAGCTTACATTGTGTGGTGAGCTTTTGCAGCACTGTTTCTAAATGTTAGGCATGTGCCTTTAAATTGATATTTCCATGTGTTGACAAGTTGGTGAAGATGTTTCTTCATTTGCTTGTGTTGTGTCTATTTTTATGCTTTTTAAAAAAAAATGTGTAGTGCGTTGAGCTCTCAGGGCCACCATACATGTGTGTATTTGTTTATTTAATTTAATGTTAATTTCAAAGGGACACAGGGTATTGATGAACATTGGTATAAAATAAAAATGCAAATATGCCAGACTTAGGAGGACTGCTAATTTATATCCATAGTCCCTTGACAGGTATGAACAATAGAAAGAAAGAAAGAAAGAAAAAGGAAAAAAAAGGAAGGAAAATATAACAATACAGCAATTCATACAGAGGACAAAAGTGCAGTAACAGTAGCAATGTAAACTGTACGGCATAAAGTGCATGGTGCAAAGTGCCTTATCGATTCAAAATTCAACATGTGCTAACTGTGCACATGTATAATAGTTTACTGGATACAATAAGAAGAGGCTATATCGCAGATATATAGAAGATTTGATGTACTTGTATGTGGTCTAACTGAAGATGGTAGGAATAAAGTACAATTGTCCTTAAGAAAACTTCATTATAACTTATCTTGCAGGGGCTCTGCTTGTTGATTGTTTGTGTGTATTTCAGGCAGGAAGGCGACTCCTAAACAAAAACAGCCATGAAAGCAGAAGGATCAGCAGATCTTGTCTGCTGATTCCTAAATTGTGGGAAACAGATGTTGGTGGTTATAAATGTGTGCATGTCAGTGGCACCAGTCTTATTTTAAAGGACTGTCGCCCTCCACTGTTGTCTCATATTGAGCTCCAGGAGGCAAAATGATCTAGTTTATGTCCATTAGTGGTATTTCTGCCTACGGCGATGAATGTTCTGCCCAACGGCCAGATAGTTTCAGTGTTTTACAGACTGGATTTACACTAAGCTTTGCTGCTTTCAGCAAAACATCTCAATAATGATACAGCAGCTGGTATTTGTGTCAAATATATTGTAATTTGTACAACCATAGATAGAACTGAAGGTATATTTCTGGAGTGATGGCAGTGTCGCTGTGCTTATTTGGCATAAAAGTTGAGCCTTTTCACATTTTGTCTCTCGCGATTAATCAACAGGCAAACCTGATAAACTCCACATTCAGTTTCACATTTAGTGCGTCCGTGTAAATGTTCACGTGTTCAACTTTTCTCAGACAGATGCTATGTTCACATGCAGACCACAGTTTAATACCAGGTGTAAATGGGATCAGTGTTGTCTTAGCCCCGAAGGAAAAAATGCCAGTACAGATGAAATGGGTGATTCAAGTTCTGCAACCCAAAATAGATATAATCCAAGTCCAGAGTTTTAGTATTTTATCTGTTCTTTATTAACAAGGTCTTCCAAGTAGTTTTTTTTTCATATGTCTGTCTGTCCCTCATCTTTCTGCTTGAGCAATGTAACAATTTCCTCTTCAGCTGCATGTTTGGTTTGGACTTTGAGGAAACAAACTCTAAATGTTTGCTCAGTCTGGTGACCTCCTCACCTCACACACTCCTCACTTATCTTTCCCTCCACTTTACACACACTCCACTATGATAATTGTAAATATAGTTTCTTGGACATTTTTCCTTAAATTTGTTTTAATTTCCTTCCCTCTTTTCAGCTAATTTTAGGTAATTTGTTATCACTTTTGATAATTTCATGCACTATGCTGGACGTGACTCACGGAGTTGCCCTGTGACTTTTTGGCCGTGTTTCTTTAAAAAGAAATCAAACCAATCTGCTCAAGTTTCAAAGGATTAAATAGCTTTTGAAAAGTACAAGAAAACTGATGATTAGCTGTCGCTGTTCATTAAATCACTCTGAAAGTGATCCCATGGATATCGTTTGCCACTGTCATTGTGGTTAAAGTTGTGTTGACTGCCATCCCTGTGAGTTAGGATATTTTTTTAAATTATGTATTTTTATAGTTATTGATCTTGTTGTGGACGGCCTTTTACACAGAACTGATACATGGAGAGAATTTTGCATGTCGTCAAAACTGTTCAAACTGGATGTGCCAACTCAGACCAGTGTATTTTGTGATTTATCTAATGACTATATATTTCTTTTTTGGGGTCTAAGTTGCCTCTAATGATGATTCTCCTTCTGCTCTTTTTTTCACCAGTTGCCCTCCTAATTGTTTAGTCACCACCCTCCTTTGTTTCTTTCTTTCTCAGCCTCTCTAAAAACTTGTCTCTTTCCACATTCGCCTTCCTTGACACAACCTTTGAGTCATCAGAGGAAGACTTTTACCTTTATGTGATTGTTGTACAGTTTAAAAGCACCTAACTATATAGACTGATTGGTTTGGGGAAAATCTTTCCCTTGGAGAACGTGCCTCAGCTCTTTCTCTTGGCTCTTTTCCCCATATTTAATCAGATATATTAACTTAATAACTTCCTCAGTTTCTAACACCACTGACAGTAGAGCATACGTATATAGATTTAGAGAAAACATTAACTGCTTTTTTGTGTTGGCCGACTCAGCTGCTGTAAGAGAAAGAAACCTGGCAAAGCATTCAACCTTCATTCAACTAGGAAGCAAGCAATCAGTAAAAACGAACACAGTTTAAACAAGTAACTCAATATCAAAATAGGAGAGACAGAGAAAAGAAGTGCACAATGACTCTTTATTGCTGTCTGACATACAAACAGCACACTGTGGATGGTTGATGTATCTTGGCAGAGTCTTTGGATTTGTTGGCTGGCTGAGTGACTGACCGCCTTTTGGCTGCGAGAGGGTGTCAGTGTGGTCGACTAGCAAACCGCCCTGCCTCCAGGCTGCTCCTGCAGACCTGTGGTACTCGGCTGAATGATGGATCGGGTGCAAAGGCTGTATGTCCCACCCCTGCGGTCACCACTAATGAAAACCAGGCATGAGGAGGCAGCTGCTTTCCCTTCCTGGATCTCTAACTGTTGCCTATCGGAAACCGGGAATCAATGTCATGTTGCGCTGCAATCAGGGTTTTTTCGGAGGCTAATCCACCATAGTGGTGGTATACCAGTGTTTGATTATATATGGAGCCTATACTACACATGCTACTTTTCAGCAGATTCACCACAAGAATTTCTAGTAGCTGTTTCTACATTATTTGGGTGAAATGTGTTACTTCTGTTCATTTACCACCATGTACCTGACTGTAACACGAAATATTTTACATTTACATCAGTCAAGTTTAAAACACTGTGAGACATAATGGTGCACCGACCTCTGCTGTCTGTCATCTTGAACATGTCAGTTATTACCCAGAGTGGAAACAAACCTTTGGCTTACAGGTTATTTGTCCAGTTTGTTTTGTTTTTCATGAATTGGCTTTAAAATTGATCAAGCATGTGACCTCCTTTAAAACCACTAAATGTTCTACATGTCTGTAAATGTATTAAAAAGTGAGCTTTCCTGTTTTTCAATGTTCTTGTCCCACTTTTGGAAGGAAAGTGAATTGGTGTAGATGAAATGCTTGATTATTATATATTTTCCAGTGATAGGTTCCTGTTTGTTCCTGTGGCTTTCTATTTCTCGCTAGGCATTTTTGGACCAAATAGTTCTGGGCAGTTCCTGTTTTTTTCTGTCTGAAATGCTGAAGTGATATACTGTATGCTGGCTGGCGGTTGGTATAGCAACGTCACCTTCGCTTTGACCAGTCAAAATCACATTGTATTTCCACCATCACATATATGTTGAGTAAAGTCTTGACCTCACTGTTGGCCCACTTTAACATGTTTTCTTCCATTTTTTATCACAAGCAGTTGTTATTGTTTTGTTTTTTTTACACATCTAATTGGGTTTTTTAAAATGGCAGTTTCTGATGCTGCATTGCCTGTGTTCAACCAATCAGCGTACACTTTCGTCACTCATAGTTCCTCCTGTGCATAGATAGTACCTACTCTGCAATAGGATCTCAAAAACACCCACAAAATGGTGTTTAAAAACTACAATAGTTCCTAGTTCTTGCATTGTGAACACAACACCGAAGGGTTCTTAGTAATATGAAAAACTTCCTCTAGTCTGAAACACCCACTAACTTTCATTTCCTTTTTTAAGTGGGATCTTCTAATTTTTCACTGATGTGTTTGTAATTTATTGTTTTGTGTGTTTAGATAAGGAGAACTGCTGCAGGCTCCATTTTACTTCAGTATGAGTGAATCTTTAACAAAGACACTGGTGTTTGCATCAGTTTTTGCATTTCTGTTGCTTTATTGTAAATGCTACTAGCTTACATAAGACTTAACTGCCCCTCTAACTGAGATGTTGGTCTGAGTGACTGGCTGACTGTTGTTCATGCTTGCTCTGAAAGATCCCATTCAGGGAGAATCATAACGGAGAATAAGGGCAGGTAGACGGTTGCAGACTAAACAAAACTTGTGAAAGAAGAGAAGCAGTCAGTTCAGGTGTTGAATCAAACAGGACCATTTTTCTGCTTTGTATCATTTTGTAGAGCTCAATGTCTGTCTGGCTTTGGTATCTGTTGATCCGCTAAACTGTAGCCAGATAATAAAATGTAGCAACTGAAGAATTATAAGTAATAGTTTACTTACATTTCTATCGGGAATGGTGTTTCTGAAACCACAGACTGGCTTGACATTGACAGATGTGCATAGAGCCGCGAATGCATATCACATCTTCTGTAACTGCTCCAGACTGTTATGTGATACACATTCACACTTATCATTGTGCTCATGTTATCTGCAGCCATGTGTGCTAAGCCAGCTGTAATGAACTCTTGAGAGGGAGAGGAGTATTCCCTTGCCCCAGTATAAACACAGACAGGAGTGAAAACTCTATGAGTGTTTGACTCGTAGCAGGCTCCTCCTCTGTGTATTTTTATAAAGCTATAAAGAACACCATGTGGAGAAAGCGCACAAGTCAGCCATTATTCCTGGAACGCTCTCGAGTTGGCCACGTTCCCGCCCATAGAAAAATCCAACTTTGTTCACTTCTTAACTCTCTCTAACCCTCTCCATCTCCTCAGTCTATCGCTCTCCCGGTATGCAGTGTCATTACTATGGTATTCTATGGTCCTTGTTGTAGCCACAGCTTCACATAGTTTTTTTTCTCTCGTTGGGAAATAACACACACAGATCCTTCAGCTTGTCAGCACAGTTACCACAGTAAATTAGAAAAGCCTCTCATCGCCACTACAGAGAGAACTAACGCACCCCAGTTTTTTTAGGTTAATTAACCTTAAGATGTACAAGAACATGAAGTTCATTTCTGTCTGAGGTGATTTAAAAAGGAAATGGGTCCAATATAGAAGATAAAGACCCGTTAAGTAGTGATTTGGAGCATCCTTGATTCTGATAACGACAGTGACTATGCTCCTGCAGTGTCATGCAGATATCATTATTTTGCAGAGCTGTCTGAGGTTGATGGGTGGATGCCTTTTTTCTATAGATAATAAAATAAGGGGACCAGGTCACCTCTATTGTGACATGATTTTACCCATGGTGGTTTTAATTGTAGTGTTCCTCAGGAGTCCATTCTTGGCCCTCTGTTGTTTTCATTTTACATATTTTTGCTCAGTCAGGTAATAGAAAACCACAATGTCCTCCTCTATGCAGATGACACATTTGTTCCACAGCGATCCAACAAATCTAGCAATCTAACAAACTTCTCGCCTGACTTAGTGACATTGACATTGTGGGATATCACAACAATTTGGGAATAAAATAATAAATCTGAGGTCATACAAAGTTGATTTAAGGATCATGTGACATGTTTTTTTGTTTGTTTTTTAAGGAAATCTCTCAAAAGAGATAATATTGTGCCCTGCAGATTCACATGAAGGCATTCATGCTTTTATTTTTTCCTGCATGGACTAATGTTATGCACTACATGGTGGATAAAGTCACAGCTACCTCCATCGGCTGTGACTGGTGTAGAATACTGCTGCTTGGACTATACTTTGCACAGAGAGATTTATATACTTCACTTCTTTCCTTGCCAAATTAAATTAATTCACTGTTCAGTTCTGCATTAATTTTAAAATTTTACTGCTGACTTACAAGGCTTGAAATGGCCCCACGCCAAAATGTCTCTGAGACTTGCTGAGCCCTTATATGCCTGCGTGTCCGCTCGGTTGGATTGGTTGTGCTGGTTGTCCCTAGGCTTCAGCTGGTGACAGAAGGACACCAGCCTTTTCCAATTTAAGTCCTCAGGCTTTGAAGCAGTAATTGAGATCAGACAGGCTATTTCTGAAACATCTTTTTAGACGTTTCTTACAAGATTCTTTTATGAGGTGTTGAATATTTGATATAGTTTTTTTATTAATGTTTCCAATTTTAAAATTTCATGTTTCTTATCTACTTATCTACATCGTTGTATCTTATTCTTTTAACTTTGTGAAGTGCATGATTAATATATTTGATAATAGGACTAAAATTTTGGGTTTTGAATTGTATCCATGTTATTTTTTACTTACTAACTAATTCTCTACATCAGCACAGAAAAGCACTTGAAAGCATAGCGTATTGTGAAAAACACTAAGTCTAATAATATTTGTGTGTCTTCCCACAGGTGGCCTACCTGGGTAAGGTGACTATCTCTGGGACCCAGTTCCTGTCTGGCTGCACAGAGTCAGCAGTGGTGGGTCTGGTGGAGCGTCGTGCCCTCGCCCAGCAGCAGGGCACCTGCCCCGAAGGCAACTCACTGCTGGAGATCCGACCCTTTCAGGTGCGTCTTCATCACCTGGATGAGCACGGCGAGGCCTCAGTAACCATGGACACCTACCAGGTGGCGCGGATCGCCTATTGCACAGCCGACCACAGCATCAGACCCAACGTATTTGCCTGGATCTACCGGGAGATCAACGACGACCTGTCCTTCCAGATGGACTGTCACGCCGTGGAGTGCGAGAGCAAGCTGGAGGCCAAGAAGCTGGCGCACTCGATGATGGAGGCTTTCCGCAAGACTTTCCACAGCATGCGCAGCGATGGCCGCATCCACAAGAGCGGCTCATCAGACGACTTTGCTGAGGACTCATCCACCCCTGAAGACTCGACCCCAGATGACGGTTGAACTGAAACTCACTTAAACTCCTGATCCCCCATCCTGACAAAGCTAGGGGTCACTGGAAGGATGGACAGATTACCTGCTCTCTCATTCTCCCCTTACTATCTCTTTCTGTTATCAATTTGGAACAAAATTAACTGACCCTGTGAACCAACACGCCCAGGATAATGAAGTAGCTTTTAAATACTGTAAAGGGAAGGTAGATGGAGTTACAAAAGACCTACATTTACATACAGAGATAGCAAAGTGCTGCCACATTGAATAAAAAGCCCTCAAAGACCCACAGGGGGCTTTCAGGCACCTCTGTAAGCGCCCTCAAGAGATTGACTCGACATCTCCACCTCCATTTTCAACCACTGTCACTCCTGCACTCAGCAGAGACACTGCTTGTGGTTCTTAATCTTTTCCACCCAGGAAACAAAGTTTAGTCCCAGTTCTTTTTACCCCAGCTCATGACAACCTTTCGCTATTCTTGCCATGTAGGGACTCGGCAGAAATAGGCCTGTGACCTATTTCGGGTCCCAACCCAGAGTTTATGAGACTGTTGGAGCACATAAATTCTTTAAATGTTTGATTTTGTGGATCTCTGTTACAATGCCTTTTGACCTTGGTAATAGCAAATAGGGATGTGAAAGAAAAGATAAGCCTTTAAGCACTATTCATATCATCACTATGGTACCTTAGTCCAACCCTGAAATAATTCGTCGGCATGGCTGTTACTCATGTGGACGATGGAGCCGGAGCTTGTACCGCTGTCTCCATTTTATAGGTACTTAAAGATACAGAGTATGCTTACAGCACCTGGGAGAGTATAGGTGCTACATAGATGTTACATTTTAGAAGTTCTCACCGGGCTGAAAGCCTGGGCCTGTCTGCGACACCTTAATCATTCACTTCTGTTTTGAGTATACCAAAATTCAGGCTGGATTTTGCCTGTCAGATTATGTGCCTCACTTTCCTCTCACATTAGTTTGGTCTCTTACCCAGGTCCCTGTGTGTGTGTGTGTGGTCATGTGTGCGTGCTGACGTTTTTCGTTTGTGTGTAGGTGTAATTGCTTACTTCTGTACTTTGTGTATATGAATGTACACATGAGTGCTTGCATCTGTGTGCGTGTGAAAGAGAGAAGGTAAGGGAGGATTGGGGGGGGTATTGAATGATTAGCTGGAAGTGAAGACTTCTCATTGCCCCGAAAGCATCCATTTTTGATGCTTAAGGAGGCGTTTTAAAATCAAGACATGGTACTGTGACCATTTGCCACGTTTTCTTATTTTCGTTCGCGTATGAAATTAGAACATGAGAGTCTGAATGTGCTAGTCACTGAGGTTGCAGGACCCTGAAAACACAGCCGTCCAAGATAACGACTGACACCTCCTGGCCTCTGCTGAATGTATGATGAGTCCAACGTGTTGTGAGCACCTCACGCCATCTCCGCTCACTTCAGTCTCCCATAATCTCCTCATGCTATCACAGACAAGCTGTAAGGGACAGGGACAGCACCATTGTGGGGAAAAACTCACCAGAGCTCCACTTCCTCTTCCTCTTCTTTTCTAACTGGACTGTATCAAACAGACCGGACGCTACCAGTGGAAATAGTCTTTGGTCAGTGACTCAAACAGATCAGGTGGCTCTGGTCAACACACACACACACAAATATACAACATACAATTATACATATGTACACACACATTGTATTTGAATCTTGCTCAATAAGCTTATGTAAATACAAATGTATCACTTTCCAAATATTACAGCATACATGTTGATAGCTATTTTAAATAAAAAACAAAATGTTGAGAACCATCATACGATACAGAAACAGTGTTATAAAGCCTACTGTGAAAAATAAGTGGAGAGCCTGATGGCGGTGTGTGTGTGCGCGTGTGTGCGTGTGTATGTGTGTGTGTGTGTGAGTGTGTGTGCATGTGTGTGTGTGTGTGTTATTGAAAGGAGTTGTATGTGGTTGGAAGCGTGAGGAGTGTGTATGGACAGGCCAGAAGGGGGGGAGAATGTTTATAAAGCTGTAGATTACTGTGTCATGTCTGTCTGAACGCTCAGACGCGCTTTAAATGTTTGAAAAGTGTTACCTTAAGTGTTTTCTATACAGTGTTTGCAAAGATCAAGAAACAAATTGCATATAAAGTATTTACCAAGACCAAGCGCGTGACGGTGTGGTCTGTTTTGTCTTAAATCCACATCTCATGTCTCATTTCTCAGCTGTCACCAGATCCTATCTAAAAGAGGTTTTTATTCTTTTAACTCTGCTTATTTTAACGTGCTGGATTCCCTGCTGCGGCTGCGTGTGGGAGGATAAATACAAAGCATGTTCAGTTTCAGAGAACAAACAGAATGGGTAACCAGATGATGCTCTGACAGGGCGCCAGGACAGATGTAAACCATAACCGCACAGTCCCCCATACACACATGTTGCAGCGTACAGGAATTTGACTCTCCTTAAAGTATTCAAGGTAGAAAATCTGTTTTTGTGTGGGAAACGTTTGGATGCAACTTAAAGCCACGATCTAACACAAAGGCTGTTCATTTTCCATCTGTGTAGGTGGGGTTGAAATATTATGACCAGGTTTTGAGCATCTGACACCTCTAGTATAATCACTCCTCTGCTGTGTGTGGTCACAATCACCCTGAACAAACTCATAACGTTATAGTTTTTCCACGTTTCAGGTCTAAGTGTGGCACCTCCTTTGTCCGTCCCCTGAAGGAGGTTTTACTCTCCCATTCTCCACATTCCTCTGACTTCTCAGATCTGTCTTTTATTGTGTTGTTGTGCTCCGGCCTCTCATCTGCCAGAATGTGGCAGCCCTTGACTCTTCAAAGTGCCCACATCAATAACAAGATAACTAGCTGCTCTCTGCGTCTGTGGCTGGCGATCATTTTGCAGCTTAAGAGCTGCAGAGAATTGGAGGCAAAATGGATGCTGTGAAGAATGTTAATGTGCGTTGAATGAGAACACTGCCTCCCTCTGGCAAGAAGAGCTACAGCCTCTTGCTTTGAAGGTTTTTTCAAAGAGGCCTTTTCATGTTGTCATAAATAGTCCAGCTCCTCATGATGGGAATCATTACTTTCTCTGTGGCAGGAGGGAGACAGATTGTTTTGCTGTTACATAATTGGATTATTCAGATAAAAATGTAAGAGGCTGAGTTTTGTGCACACTGATGCACTAAATGGACACTGATGTGCTTTGGGTGACTAACTTTAGTACTGATTTGCATTAAACAGGTTCAGCACTGAATCAGTCACAGTCACATGACATAACCTCACCACAATACTGATAATCATCTCCCCACTAGAGGTTTTATAACTCTGTGTCAACTAAGCCTTCTGCCCCCGTCTCTTCCAGCTCACTGTGCACAAGCTTCACTGTTTAGATGCCTCTTTGTCTTGGATCTCTGCTGAGCGTACACTCTCCAATCGCTCTCCACTGTGCTCTTGTGTCTGACCCACTTCCAGCAGCGCATCAGCACAGAGGGGCCCTGTGGGGCCCAGAAAGAGGCCACCCCGGCAGCCTGCGTCTCAGCTCCACTGAGGCGTCAGTCAGTCAGTCAGCTCACAATACCACTCTGTTACCGCTCCAGCTGGCTGCTCTTCCTCCTCGAAGTCCCAGAACCGCCTGTCTGTCCACCCGCCAAGGGCCCACACGCTTGAGGTCTGGCTGGGGCGGGGGAGCGGTGCCAATACTGGCTTCAGATCAGACTCTTATACGCTCGCTATCGCTGCCTTGCTCTCTTTTCCTCCCGGCTGCCGCTCCCCAAGCGGGGGTCCTGGGCCTCTTGGAGAGAGTACTGTAAACATATGTGTGAAATGGACCAGGACCTGTACACATTCTTTCTGCCTCTGGCCTGACTGATAAAACACTCTTTACATTGTGTGGTTCGACATGGTGAAACAATACTTAATGTTTCAAACAGTCTAATAATTTGTGGAGAGAGCAAGAACAGGTATTCTTTTTGAATCCGAGACCAGCATAAAGAGAGTTACAGATGTTATGTCTCCTTTTTCCCCCCTCCTCCCTCACATCAGGTTTCCAAGCTATAACCCAAGCAGAGTGCAAAAGGATGAATTGAGGTTATGTGTATTACAATACGGCAACATGCACACTGAGTTTTTAATAAAACAAACAAAAAAAAAACAATGACAACAAAGAAATGTAAATAAAATAACACGATAACAACAAAAAATACACATTTTATGTCTTCTTTTAAAGTTTAAATGAGTTTGGCATAGCTACTCTAAATTTTTGTTATTTTGATGTTAGGAAACTTTTGAAAACATTCTGCTATTATATTCAGGGTTCCCACAGTCATGGAATACCTGTAAAAATCATGGAATTTCACAATCACATTTTCCAGGCCTGAGAGAGTTGTGGAACCTGTAAAAATCATTGAATGTTTTGGAAAAGTCATGGAAAGGTGTTGTGTGTAATAAATTAAATTAAATTAATGCAACATAAGACAACATGTTTGGCAGGCATGTTTTCTTTTTTCAAAAAAAAGCTATTTTTCTCCCTCTTTTTAAATTTTTGGCAATTTTTCTTTCTTTTTTTTCTTAATTTTGTTCTTGAAAAGCCATAAAAAAACTGAAATTTTGTCCATGAGAATGTCTGGGAACACTATATTACATGCATTGCAAACTGAACTTAAAAGCAAACATTTTTTATTGCTGAAAGATAACAGAGGTGTATTTTTGTGACTTAAATTGGAAAATAATATAGGCAATGCTTTGCTTTATTTGTCTATAATTTCCTAATAATTATACAGTACTTTCTTAGGTTTTTTGGAAATAACTATGAGAACTATGTAGCATAGTGCTGCCTGTGTGGTAAATATGAATTTCCTTGAAAGACTTGTTCCATTTAATCCCAAGAAAATATTGATTAATTATTGATTTATCACTGAAAATGTTCTTTCTAAATGTTTAACTGTTTGTTTAATTATTAAAAA